>NW_015112728.1:503843-517164 GCF_001443285.1 Poecilia latipinna
AAGGCCAATATAAAAAATCACCTTTTTTTATTTAAAAGGGAAAACTGGGAAAAAAAAATTGATTTTTTTTTTTTTTTTTTTTTTTTACATCTTTTGTTTTTCAGAAAAGGAAGAGAGGCTGGCTGGACAACTTGCACAGCTGCTGGATGAAAAGTGTAAAGTCCTCGAGACTCTCAGTCAGTGTCAAAAAGAGGTTGGTGCTCCTGCTTACTGAGTGTTTTGAGAGCCAGAGCCTCCTTCCGTGTTGTTTTCAAATCCGTGGACTGACTGAGTCATTTCTTCGTAACCTGTAATTTTCAGTATGATGACCTGGAGAATTTACTCGGGGACGGCGGCGTTCTGGCTCAGACTCAAAAATCCGAAGATTTGGAGGTAAGGCAGAGGGAACAAAGACTTGAATTGAAGCATAAACATGTGTGTGAAGCAAAAAGTTAAACTCTATTTTATTCATTCTTCTAGTAAAAAAAAAAAAGCATGTTTATCTTGTTGGTTGCAGGTTTTTGTTGTTTTGTAGGATAAGGAGCTGATAAGAAGCTCTTTTCATGTTGCAGGACATTTCTGTGGCTTATTGTTATTGAAAGCACTGACGTCATGGTCAACATGTATTGTATTTTCATTATATTCTTGGTGTTGCACCACAAAGCTACTTTTAATTTTAGACTTTCAAGCCGAACGAGTTTACCAAATTTAACCATTCCACATGGTCTTGTATTACTTGATTTAGCATGAAACCTGTGGTGCAACTGGAAATTGGACAAAACTGGCAAAATTAAGATTATTGAATCCAACTAACATCAAGTTATACATAAAAGCCAAATAAATTGAATTAGCATGACCCAAGTTAGTCTGATTCTTTTTCTGTCTTGCTTAATGAAACTTCTCTGACTTTTTTTAATCTTTTTTTTTTTTTAAACAAGTTTTCTAAACACAGCTGGTTTTCATGTTCACGGTAGGGCCAAGCCGAACAGTTGGAACAGTCTAAAAAGCAGCTGGGGACAGATCTTGGACATCTGAAGGAGCAGCTGTCCCAGCAACAAGAACATAGAAAGGAGCAAGAAAGGAGGGTAGGCCCGGACTTTTAAAGATATTCTGTAATCATAGTGTTAATCCACAGTGATGTCTTTTTTTTTTTTTTTTTTTGCCTTTTTTTCAGATAACTCTACTTGAGGAAAGCATGAAAGCATGCGAAGAAGAAACCAAAGAGCTCCATTCAAAAGAGGAGCAGGTGCTTGACTCTGTTCCCTCCTAGCTATTATCTTTCAGTTGCTCTCCTGCCTCTTCTTCTCTTTGTCTTTTACTTGAATTTTATTCTATCCACTTCTCGGAGTGACTGCGTTTTTTTTTCTTGTTTTGTTTAGGCACAAACAACTCTGAAGGTTTACAGCATGAACAGCGAGAGACTACAGAGAAACTTGGAAACGGCAGAAGAGGAGAACACTGTTCTGCAGGAGAGCAACAATCAGGTCAGATTATGTACATAAAGAAAAGAGTTTCATACATCGATTTGCATCTTTCTTCCTCTTCTTATATTCTCTGCATCATTATTTTAGATCTCTGTCCATGTGCTTTTATCCACAGTTGAAGCAGGAGGTGGAGGGATGGGCGGAGAGAGTAAGCGAGCTGGAGGAGGAGATGCGGAGGTGCGAGGTCGCCCACAGCGCGATGTTGCAGGATGTGGCCGTCAAGGACGATCGCATAACGGTGCGATTGCTTCTCATGAGTGTCGATCATCTCAGGAGAACGGCAGAGTTCAAGTACCGCCACATGCTTGCCGCTAGACGTATGTAATCGTTTATAACTCTTCACAGTCCTTGACGGATCGGCTGCTCCGAATGAAATGCTGGGAGTCGGATCTAGAGGGAGAGGGAGGAGAAAAGGAGGCAACCAATGGGACGCCGGGAGAAGACGACAACGCGCACCTGCAGAAAGTCCAGAAACTCATCTTTGCTGCTAAGGTACAAAGACACAAGTAAAAAATATTTACAATTTTGCATGTAAATCAAGCACATTTAAAAAAAAAATCATTTTAATCAGTATATTTGTGTTATTTTTCAGAATACAAATGTTTTATCCAGTTAGCCCATGCCAACATGACCCCATTTTTAAATAATGTTCTTGTGTCTCCATGCAGCTGAACGCAGACCTCAAATCAGTGGATGAAGATAAAGACAGAGTGTTTGCGAAGCTGAATGATGAGATCAAAGCAAAAGAAGACCTGCAGGGTGGGTTAACTGTAGTCACATGCTGACATGTTAGTGAAAAAAGACGGACTAACTAATCGACCTGTAGAAGAAGTCTCAGAAATCCTATCATGTTTTCTGCTTTTATTTTCCATTTAAAGTGAGCATTGAGGAGATGGAGAAGGAGAAGTTGTCCCTGCTGTCTGACGCCGAGAATTATACGGGCCAGGTGGGTAACCTCAAACTGTTTCCGTGAGGTTTGTTATACGGTCGAGTCATTTGTTCTGATGGTCCTGGTTCGTGTGTGCAGATCGAGCGGATACAACAGAAACTGCAAATCATGACAGAAATGTACCAGGAGAACGAGCTCAAGCTGCACAGGTTCATACCTCTACATTTGGTAGCTAAACAACGTGTTTGATGAGTCTGTAATCATGAACCTTTGTGCAGAATGCTGACTGTGGAGGAGAAGGAGCGTCACCAGAAGGAGGAGAAGTTGAATAAAGCTGATAAAAACATTGCGATGGCGATGGAAGAACTGAATAACTACAGGTGACACTCGTGTCTGCAAAAAATATGGAATTTTATTTGGAAAAGAAAAACTAGTTTTCAGTTTTTTTTGTGTAATTTATTTCTTGGGCCATTGTCTGTACGATTACATATCTGAATTCCTAAAAATGCCTTGATGAGTAAGTTTGGTTTCACAAGTGGTTTCAAACATTTTGTGTAAAGCAATTAGATTTGCATTGGTTTAATTTAAAAAGTAAACACGGTTACTGTTAACGTCATCATTCCTTTTTTTGTCAAAGGTCTATCTGGCCATCTGTCCGCCCGTTTTTCAAATCATCTGTCCATCTTTACACTTTTACACCTTAAAACTGAAGCCACAGCTGGCAAAGCAGAAGTAGCGTTTGTCTTCCCTTCACAGTTTTGCTCGTGCTTTGTTTTCAGAAAACGAGCAGAGGAGATGGAAGAGGAGCTGGAGAAAACAAAACAGTCGTATCAGACTCAAATCTCTGCCCATGAGAAGAAAGCTCATAATAACTGGGTTAGTGAAGCTCTGCCACAGATGAGCTCAAAGAGCGTCTTGCTGCGCTGTAATGCATTTCGGTGTTTATGCATTGCGATTCATCTGGTAAATATTTCCAGTTGGCAGCGCGGTCAGCAGAGAGAGAGCTGGGAGACTTCCGAAGAGAGAACGCCCTCCTCAGACAAAAGTAAGCATAGCAACAAACCTGGCCTTGCTGAATATGGCCGGCTGTGTTGACAAAGACAAATAAATGTGATTGTTTTAGGCGCATTTTAGTGCTGGACTAAGACGTGAATAACTGAAATAACTGATCTCAGAGTGCTACAAGAGAGCTTTCCTGTCAACAGCCATCGCTATCTACAATAAAGCTTTGAAGAATTTCAATTAATGAGTTGCAATAACATTTATTTTCCCTTTGGGATCAATAAGGTATTTTTGAAAGCAGGAAATTGATCACATTTTCTGCTTGCACTCACCCGAAAGGTTTGGGAAATATGACCTGAAAAATGCACAGAAACCATGCATATTTTTAACAGCATTTACTTATTCAAGGCTATTAAAGCTTTCCGTGTTTTTACCGATGTTCAGACTCACAGATACTCAGTTTAAACTGGATTCCCTCGATAAAGACCCGTACGCCTTGAACAACCTGGCTAGACCGCTGCCTTTCCGAGGTAAACCTACACGTCTAGCGAACATGTCTTAATTTGAGTAAACTTCATGAGGAATCTGATGTAAATGGTACCATTTGAATTGAAATGTTATATGTAAATGATAAATTTCCTCCTTTGCAGCTGAAAGGTCGCCTTATGGTCCTTCTCCTCTGGGCCGGCCCTCGTCTGAAACTAGACCTTTCCTCTCTCCTCCAATATTAATGGATGGGCTGCATGGTAGGCTGTCTCCCAGAGGTAAACATGGACAAAACAATTTATTGAAATGTTGCAAGTTCTCATTCAGCCTTGTTGTCCAATGACGTTTGCATGTTGCTGTTGGCTAGGTGACTATTGCATGATTAAATTTAGATGATGATACAGAACCTTTCAAATGTAAATTATGTAAAAAGAAAAAAAGAAAAAAAAGTGGAGTTTGAGGAGTTTGGAATCCCTTAAACTCCATGTTTTTTCATGTCACAATCAGAAACTTGAATGTGTTATATTGTAATTTCATATTTTAGAACCACACAAAGTAGTGCTTAAATGTGAGGTGGAAATACCTATACCTTCTACAAATGAAATCTAAAAAGGGTGGAATGAATTTATATATATATATATATATGTGTGTGTGTATAAGTAAAATCCACCATATGCAACAAATGTTCTTAAAAAGTAACCTTATTAACTCATAGCTTTAATATAGTAGTTTAGATTAAAACATGTCTGTGTTAGAATAACTTAGTGTTGTTGTTCACAGATGCTTTTCATCCAATCTAAACTTTTGTATGAAAATTTTATTTGCTAAGCTGGTAGAAACGCATCTTACAGTGAACAGTGGCGCTACATATTCTTTATTTATTAAAAACCAAAAACATTTTCCTTCCGACTAATAATCACGCACTACTTTGTATTCCGCTGTGCAATAAAATCCAAATAAAATGATGACGGTGGTTGTATTGTGACAAGTTGCAAAAGTTAAATGTCTGTGAAACCTTTTGAACAGTTCTGTACATACTGCGACAAGATATCTTTTGCATGCTTTCTGCAATCCACCAGTCGGCAACCATGAAAAGTTTAACATGACAATATGCCTGCAAGCCTTGTGTTTCTCTGACTGACTTAAAGTGCTCCTCCTTTATCTTCCCCCTCAACACACTCTGTCTGACCCACATGGGTTGTTTTCCCTCCTCTCCATCTTTGTCGTTCACATCAATCTTCACCATCATCATCTTATTTGCTTTGCCCCTTCTTTCCTCCTTATTGCTTTCCTGCCCAGTATCTCGTGGTCCAGGGGAGCCCCCAAGTGGCCAAGCAGAGATGGAGCGCAGTGGAGGTCCTCATTCAGACAGCGGTTCAAACTCTCCCATATGGGAGAGAGATCGCAGGGGTCCCCCGCCAGGACCTCCTGGGCCTCTGGTACCCCCAGGTGTGTGGGAAAAAAATAAAATCTGAAAGCACATTTGCTTTGATCAAAGAGCATTTTTTTCCAAAGAGAAATTGTTGTTTTGGTATTTAATCACAAACAAAACAGGTTAATTCAAGGCAGCTCGGTGTGTATTTTTTCTGCTTTTTGTTATTCTTTTTAATGTTCAGTTTCAGCTGCCAGCGACAAAAAACCGACGTGCTCTGGTTTATATTAAACCAATCACAGTTCAAAAAGTTAGCATTGTGTTAAAAAAAAAACTGGGACTGCCTCGGAAGGAAGTGCAAATATTTGCCTTCCTTGTGGCGATTCGTTCCAAACTGAAGAAACGGCTTTCAACTGTGATCAAAAGCAGCTTGCAGGAGCCTTTTTAATCAGTCAGGGGAACAACGTGTCTACATATACCAGCCGTATTTCTGCCACATCACCATCACGCAACGGTGTTCGTTGTGCATGTGCACCTTGACTATGTTAACAAGCAGTCGTTGTCTACGTGGGTTCCTCTTTCATAGAGATGTTGACATAAAGCAGTAACTAATATCCCCGTCTCCATGACGCATGGTCTTAATGCGGTTGTAGCGCGTTGGCTGTCATAGCTCGCAATAACAGAGCATTGTGGTAATGATTGTGTAACCTTGTCTCGGCAAGTTAAACAGTCATATTAGCTAGCTGCTAATTGTTTTCGTCTCTCACCATCAAGCCGAGATGGGACACAATGCAGGATTGTAAGAGGCTTAATTCTGCCGTGGCCCATCTGTTTTTACACCTGGTCTGCATTGTGCATACCGATGAAAGAAACGCAGGCTGAGACAATGTGTCATAAATTATGCAGTTTAAAATATAAAAGTGTTTCCTGTTGCTAGCTCAAAGATATTTAATTTCTTTTCAGTTTTTTTTTCCATTTCAGCTACTATATCTGATGCAAGTTGGTACATGAGTTTTTTTATTCATTAACTTTAAGTGGTTTAGGTCTGTATGTAACTGCGTTTGCAAGAGTGAACACTGATTTAAAAAAAAAAAAAAAAAAAAAAAAACAGGCTTGCAGAGGCAACATATAAAATCATAAATAATTAATTCCACCAAGTAGTACAAAATTTTACCCATTCTTAGAATAATTTCAACTTGATCCAGCTGCACCCAGTTTAGAGAGGTCTGATTGGCTCTGTAAGTGATTTTTATAAAAAAGAATTATGACGCCATCTTTGAGAGAAAAATGTCAACAAAAATCTCTGTTAAACCTTTTGATATTATACCTTTTATTTTTAATAAATCAACACATTTATGCATCCTCGTGTTTCTTTTCAGTCCTCCATCTCTTCAAATCAGACTAGCAATCATGAAAAACATCCTGAAAAAATCCTTGCTAGCTGTTGTATTTGTAAAGTTAGATAAGGTGGACCACCATGTCTTGTTAGGTCTGTTGTGGCGCCGTGCTCTTTCCGTTTTTGATGCTTGACTACAAAATGCCCCATGGGATGTTCAAAGTGTGAAATATTGCTTCATATCCTAACTATTCTTTAATTTTATTCCACACATGTCTGGTCTTTTCCCTGGTCTTCATGATGCTGCTTGTTCAGTGATGTTCTCTTAAAAAAAACAGTTTTTTTTTGTTTCGTTTTTTTAAGAGATCCAAAGAAATTTTTAAGCAATCTAAATTTTGAAGGCAATTTGGATTTCATTTAGGGGTATCAGAGTCAAGGTGGTGAAACTGGAATGGATGAGATGCCTTTAAATGTCTTATTTGGAAAGAATATTAAACTACGTATCATATTCTAGCACTTCATAATTAAACTTTATTTTTCTGTTGATGTATAAAGTAAGTACTTTCTGGATATAATGTGACAAAAATATACAAAACTTAGAGATATAAAATGTTTTTTTAGACACAAGAACTTTAGAAATTTCACCTGAAACTGAGTTTTGTTGGATTTCTTTGCACTGATTTCATTTTTCCATTTTTTTTATTTTGTACTTTCTCAGGCTACATGTTTCCAGAACCAGGAGGTCCCATGTTCAGGAGGCCTCCTCCTCCTCCAGGGGCTTTGGGGCCTTTGCCTCCTTCTGGGCCCCTCCCACCTGGCCCTATGCCACCTAGAGGTCTCCCCATGGGACCGCCTCACCCTCTGGACATGGCAGGTGAGCCGTTAATGATTACTTTTGTATGCAGCTGCTTAAGCGTGAAATGTTTGATGTGGAGTTATTCTGTATGTTGCATATCTTTATATGCTTTTCTCTCACAAACTAAACGTTTGTCGATGTAGACGGCTCGTTCAGAGAAAACCGCCTTGGACCCGGCGAACAGGACCACAGAGAGGTGAGCGGCAGTGTGAGATACAATATGTTTGGTCTTTACTGGTACTAAAGCCTATGATGCATGTCATTAGTCTGGTCCTGGTAGTCGGAGGACTCCTCCTGGACTGGATCTGAGGATGGGTGGCCCTCCTCCATCTGGACCCCCAGGGATTCCTATAGACGGCCCCTTTCCTCGTAGAGCCCCGTATGGACCCCCTCCCCCTCCTGATTTCTACCATCCCAGGATACCAGGGGGTCCTCCCATGAGGCCCAGTAAGAAATCGTCAGGTTTAGAACTTGAATGATTTAATTTAAGGATTTAATCTGAAACTGCCTTGTGTTTCTTCCAGTGTGGCCTCCCCATCCACAAGGAATGATGCTTCCTCCTCGTTTTTCTCCTGGCGGACCTCTTCCTCCTGCTCCTAATCCCAACGCCCCCTACGGCCCTCCCATGACGCTACATCCAACCGATGACCTTCCTCCTCCTCCTCGTCAGCAGTCCCTGCCTTCGCCACCTCAAAACCAGTCACCAGAGAACATCTAACGCCATCTAACCCTGTCGGTTTCCATGAGGATCCATTTCAGCTTCAGTAGCAGATGGAAGAAAAGTGGAGTTCCCTTCTTTCTGCCCCAGCTATTTATTGGCCAGGAGGGATATTTACTGAAAGGTGTTGGTAGAGCAGAAACATCAATGTCCATCAGGCTGATTTGTTTCTGTAAGAGTCTCAGTTCTGTTTCTCCTACATGTAAAACCTTTTCTTCTCCATCCCGTCATCCAACCACTTCATTTTAAAATCAACAGCTTTGTTGATTTGTGGGGTGAAGCTGTCATATTGGCAAGACACATTGTTACCTGGATCTTATGTTGAAAATGCACAGACTGACATTCGTCTACAATTCAGGTCAATGACGGAAAAATAAATGGACACAACTTATTTTGACAGAAACACACTTTTTACGCCTGACATGGTCACTTTTTCCCCCACACTAGTTTTTAAAATGCACTTTTGTTTTGGCATTTCTTACCATTAACATGATTTTCTTTAAAACAGCCACGTCAGCATACTTGATCTTCCTCCTTAGAGGTCAAACGAGTATGTTTTCTTAAAATTCGCAAAAAAATTCTGAGTTCCCTTTGAAATTCAATAGACTTTGCATTCATCTTCTGTCTTAGTTTCAAACCAGCAGAGCAGGTGTGCAGCGGTGCTTCTGATGCCGTTACGGTGACTTACAAATGAAAACTGACTCCAATCAAGTTAAATGGTCTGACTGGAAGAGAGGCTCCCAAATGTCAGCTTTGTGAATTTTGTAAAAAGTGATTTGATAGACAAATAAAGACTTAAAACTTTCTCTGTCACTTATGTAATTATGTAAAGCTTTTGTGCTCATCTGCAGCATATTTCAATGTAGTTCTTTTCAAATTTTGTGTAGATGAAATGTTTATTTAAAAACCTTACATTTTATATTCAGGGCTTTTAAGTATGTTAATATATTTGATAATTTAAAACCCTTTGCATAATTCAAACCCAGTTTAGGAAAGGTTTGTACGCTGTAAATGGATAGACAAATATTTCAATGAAAGATGTCCGGTGTCTTCACAAAATTTGTGCGCATTTGAAACGAGTGCAGGACCTTAGAAATTAGAATATAATTCAAAAACGTATTCATTTTAGTATTTCTCTAATTGTGAAACTTAAGCAAAGTCATTTCCAGAATTTTTCAGTTAATGTTTATTGCTTATAGCCAAGAAAAACCCAAAATTCTGTTTAGCGTTTTAAAATATGTTAATACAACTGCAGTCTCATTTAATAAAGGTGAAAACTGCCTGAACCTCCAAAGATAAAACGCAGGAAATCAGAGTCCATTCTTAAGCTGCATTCAAACTTAAGGATGGAAAGTTGAGTGGAAGGAAAATACATTCAGAAGCACTAACAAAAAGGAAATTAAGTATAAACAGTCAAAGCAATGCATTTTCCTTAGTATGTTAATGAGAAAAATGTACTTGACATTCTAATTGATTGGAAACACCTGATTTTTTGGGGGGAAAAATGCTTTAAGAAAATTACCTTTTAAAGAAAGGCAGTGTTATGGCAAATTCATGCCAAACCAATACGCAAAGGCTGATGACCTGAATTATATCAGACGTAAATGTTTGAAATATTTCAGCCTGTCTGAGTTCTGCAGGAGCCTGCCAACGACCGGTTAAAAGCAGTGTGATTTAAAGCTCTCCCTCTCAGCAATTCCTGCCTCCTGTTTAATATTCTGTAAGCACATTGGGAGCTCTAATGTGGAAAACGTTAATATTTAATTCATATGGGTGACGTAATGACCTATGAAAATCCAAGGCTTGGCACTCTTGGTGTGGTAGGCCTGAGCTGATCCGTCGATGTGTTTTACTGCAATCCTGAGTTTTCAGATGCGGAATAAACTTACAAAAACTTTTATTTGTAAAACCCATCAACAAAAGGGACACAACTGCACCTGAAATGAACCAATCTGCTAAAAATACAAAAAAAAACAACAAAAAAAAAAAACACTGTCCTTGCTGATCAGATGGAAACTTGAAAGATGTCAAAAAAAAAGGAAAGTTTCTAATCATGAAAATATTGGTAAAAACAAAAAGAGGTAGGAGGCAACATTCTGCACTGCAATATGCTCTGCAGCACGTTAAAAAAAAAAAACCTGTTTTAATTATAATTATTCCTTGTAAACTAAAAGCTTTTTGAAGAGAATCATATAACATGGGTCATATGATCAAGATAAAAAATAATGACACAGAAAAGCTTCCTAGCTAAGCCAGAGAACAATAATAATTCTGTAATCTGTAGACCAAAAATGTTTCATTTTTTAGCTCTTCACTTTATGTAAAAAGACAATGGTATCCTCTAAAATTAGTTTTCTAGAAAAGTTCTGCCATTTGAGGCAGTTTAAAATCCCAAACCAAGTGGATGCACAGTCAAGACAAATTAACACTAACCATTTACTCATTACTCCTCTTATGAAGGACAGTTTCTTAGAAAAGAACCGACTCTTGTAGCTCGAGTGGGAGAACCGTTTGTGCCACTTTAACTGTGAAGTTTAAATCAACTCTACAGCCTGCTTAGTGATAGCTTTGAGTTTCATGTTTATAAAAAAAAAAATCATACAAATGAAAGTTTAAAAAGATCAATCTGTAAAAGCCTGAGTCTAAACCAAAGCAGTCACATCTGTCTGAAAGGATCACTAATGTTGGAGATTTTCTATTGCGCAGAAAAACCCTGCATGACTGGCAGCTTAAATATGACGTTTTAATCGCCACCTGATTTTTGGGGAGTAGAAACGTGCAGATTAGTGTCCCACATACGTCTTGCTTGTACGCTGAAGTCCTTAAGTGCTTTTAAACATGTGTATGGGCTTCCCAGCAGTTGACAAACGGCCTATTTTTGTCAGATCGGAAGGGGAACAAACAGCTGTCCGCGTCAACCTTCACTCTGGGAGGGCCCAAGGTAGCAACAGACTGCAATGCAAATGAAAAAGGCGTTGGGGGAAAAAAGTGCATAAAACACTTGGTAATGAAGAAATGGACAGGCAATCTTGAATGTGCACCTTTCTGATGGCTGTCCAGTCCTCTAGGATGTCCAAATCTGGCAGCATATAGACAATATATGGACGTGAACAGGGTTAAGGACACATTCAGTTGCTAACATTTTACAGAGATTTACAATTCCTAGATGTTGCAACACAAAAGGATATCAGAAACCACAGAAGGTCGCCTCCTCTTCTTATCTGGACTTAAAGCATCTTGCCTTTTCTTCCTCCCAGACAGCTCATCATTCCACAGTTCTGAACAAATACAAGATGACTCAGAGGCATTGCGAGAAGCTCCGAAGGCTTTGCAGCGCCAAACACACTGCAGACACCGCGCTACCTGATGTGATATCGATGCTGTGTCTGTCCTCCTCCAGTCTCCTGATTTTCTCCTCCAGCTCGCTCTGCACTGTATCAAACAGCAGCAGTTTCTCACTCTGCTCACACACACACACACAAAAGTTGTGAATTAAAACAAAGTTCAGCTGTTCAGGAGAACCTTAATGGACAACCAGTGTTTCCAACCTCCCAGTGTTGGCGCGCAGCCTGGATTTCACAGTCGTACTTGTTCCTCACAGAATCCAGACACAGCTCTCGGTAAATACCTGTCAGAGGAAAAAAAAAAAACAGGCTGTGAGACTGAACACCGTGAAGGGAGGAGTAGGAGGATTTGTAAACCAGCTGAAGTTACCTGCCACTTTAGTGCGAACCTGCATGTTCTCCAGCAGTACCGCCAGAGGATCGAGGTATTCTGCTGCCCGTCCAGCCTCGACTTCCGCCAGCTTGCAGTTCACCTGGCTGAGTCGCTCTCGATACAACCTGCACACCAAACATGGACATAACTCATTATGACACCGAGCACACCGAGAGGGGGGAGAGAGAAAAAAAAAAAAAAACACTATAGGTCTTACTGGTCCTTCAGACTGTTAAATTGTTTCTCCAGGTTGGACATTTCATCCAGGCACTCCAGTCTCCTCCGTTCACAGTCTTCCTCATCCATTTCTGGGAAATTCAAAAACATTCTTCTTGAAGAAGTTCTCATACCCTTTGAACATTTTGACATTAAAACCATAAACTTTGGTGCCCGAGATTCGCTCTGATACACCCAATCCAAACTAGCAAATAATTTTAAAGTGAAAGGAAAGATATACAAGGTTTTCAAAAAAAATTATGAATAAAATATAAAATGTATGGAATGCATTTTTTTAGTCAGACCTGTTAAATTGTGGAACCACTAGTACAGCGTTTCTCAACCCTGGTCCTCAGCGCACCCCGGCTCTGCATGTTTTAGATGTGCCTCTATTCCAGAACATCTGATTCAAATGATTGCATGACCTTCAAGTACTGTAGAAGCCTGTTAATCACCCAGAGGTGCAATTCAGGTGTGTGGCAGAAGGGAAATACCTAAAACATGGAGGACAGGGGGGCGGTGAGGACGAGGGTTGAGAAACACTGCGCTAGTATCAAACTCCAGGCCTCAAGTCCTGCAGTTTTTAGATGTGCAAAACACTGAACTAAAATGGCTTAATTACCTCCAGATTCCTGCTAATGACCTAATTATTCTGTTCAGGTGTGGTGCAGCACAGGCACATCTAAAGGTTTTCAAGGGCAGTGGCCCTCCAGGACTGGAGTTTGACACCTGCGCTCTACTTGGTGTAATTGCAGCTGCAACTGTTAAGGCAGCGTTTCTCCATTCCGGTCCTCAGGGCCCCCCTGCCCTGCATGTTTTAGGTGTTTCCCTTCTGCCACACACCTGGATTGTATCTGTGGGTGATTAACAGGCTTCTGCAGCACTTGATGGTTATGCACTCATTTGAATCAGCTGTTCTGGAATAGAGGCACATCTAAGACATATGGAGCAGGGGGGCCTGAGGACTGGAATTGAGAAGCATTTCCAGCCCTCATAGGGAAGCCGAATGTACCAGCTTCCCTATAGAGACGGTTGCAGGTTTTGTCATTTCTTGTTTCCAGACTTTCTCAATTTCATTCAGATTGGAAGGAGAACGGTATTACATGCAATCTCAAAATGTGAGAAAGTTTAAGAGGTATGATTTATTTATTTATTTTTTAACAAATAATGGATTATGCACATCGTAAAAAAAAAAAAAAAAAAAAAAAAGGGAAAAAAATTTTTGTTTTTCCCCCCCAAAAGTTTCCCCCCCCTCGGAACGGGAAG
>NW_015112728.1:520291-547215 GCF_001443285.1 Poecilia latipinna
AAAAAAAAAAAAAAAAAAAAAACGGTAACCAACTTCTGAGTTTCCTCACCAGAAGTGTCTCCATCCTCGGAGACGGAAGAGGTGTCGGATTCCTCCTCGTCTGAGCTGGAAGCTTCATGCTCCTGTTCTTCTACCTCCATCTCCTCTGCTACGTTCTCCTTCTTCTCTCGGTCACGGTGCACCGGCATCGCACCAGCAACTCCAATTTAGACTCTAAAACGCTGTGAAACAGAGATGCGATTAACCCTCCTGTTACGTTTGTTTCTGAGGTACAGCAAGAATGTTTGTGGGTCAATTTGACCCAGGGAGTGTTTAATCATGCAGTAGTGTCAGAAACCAAAAAATTCCTCCAAAACATTTTTGTATCTGATTATTAACTCCAATACTAACAATTTCAATCAATATTTGTGCAATGATGGTTTTTTTTTTTATTATTTCTTACAAATAAAGGATCAATGATGACAACTTACTCATTTAGACATAAAAAGTGGAATTTATTTTTTTATGTCCACTGAAAAAACCTACACACAAAAAACAATTTCCTTCAAATTGATCTTTTGTAAAAAAAAAAAATAATAATAATAATTATTATATTACATTTTGATTTCTGTCTTTCAATGGGTGATCTTTATAATTGAGCTTGAGACACGTATACTGTTCAGGGTCAAATTGACCCGCTGATCAAAATCAAGACAAATGAGTCATGCAGACAGTATTTATGTTTTCCCCCACTTCTGCTGAATGTCCACTCAGTGTGGGTGGAATTTGCCCACGGGAATAGAATAGGTTCCCGTCAAAAGTTGTATGAACACCTGCTTTCTCGCAGTTTCCCAGTGAAGTAAAGAGAATAGTGAGAAAGTGGGTTTGTGGTAAAATGTGGTTCATAGCAGCAAGGAAACATATAGAATTGGACATTTTTTAAAATCTTTTTTAACCTTCTACTTGACTGTCAAATTGACCCGAACAGTTTCTATGTAATATGTAGACGCAGAGGATGGTGCAAATGTGTAAAATGAATAAATTTTCAATTTGTATGTAGAGTGCACCTATTAGGACAAATAGAAAAAGTTTCATGCAAAAAAAATACTTCCAACTATTTGAAAAAATAAAAATTAAAAATTAAACTTTAAACGGGTCAATGTAAGACAATAGAAAAGCTTCAATTAACACGCTTGCACATTATAGAATATGATTAAATAGAAACATTTACGATTTTTTATTTTCCCAAATTCTTCTTATATCCTGTTTACACCACATGTGTGTCTGAGGGGGTAGGGGGGGAATAATCAGTAATTACATCCAATTGATATACTTATTAGTTAAAATGTAAGCAAACGTAGCGCAATATGTGACTGGTCTTTTGTATTTTATTAATAATTCAACTTTACAAACAAATAATGTTAGCACTTCGTTAGCATGTTAGCAAACCAGTGAGATAACAATCATAACATCACAAATTCGCAAAATAAGTAAATATGTTTGAATCGCAACTTACATAGTTTTGAGAAAGGCGATAATTACGAGAACCCTTTCAAATTATTTAAAAAACCCCATAAAATGTTAAAATAGTTTTTCTTTGCGCACAACTTGTGTCCCTGCCATGCTAAAAACAAATCTCAGCTATGGGTTTTCATGGGAACTGTAGTTTATTTCGATGCTAAGACTAACTAATGAAGGACCTAAAAATGGGCTTTGAACTGCATTACCCAGAAGTCACTCTAAGGGGGGAGAATTCCTTCATAATGTTTAAAAAGGCGTTAAAAACTTTATTTGTTGTTGGCTTTTTAGTTTTTAAAATACATAAAAAATTTGTGCAGCATATATTACAACCACTTCAATAAAAGTTTGAAAACCGGTGACTTGTATTTATTTTGATTTTTTTCTTATATCGCTCACTTTGTTTCCGCCATGACAGCCACCGTCGTACGACCCGCCGCTGACCAGAGTGGAAGAAGGGAGGTGCGGTTTAGAGATGGATGCGTCGCCCCGCTACGTCTTACACATTCGCCTTTAATTTGACCAGAATGGGGGCGATTTTGCTGCTGGATATTTTCAGCTCTGTAGCAGAGAACTGGTGTTAATGAACTGGGAGCGACGAGGTTCTTGTGACGGTTAAAGATTAACGTCTGAGTCTGTTTCTGCGGCTCAGCTAGCCCCCTCAGCTTCTGTTCCTCACCGTCGCGGTTTTTTGTTGTTGTGTCTCCTGCCTCGGGAATGTTTTCCAAAAAGCCTCATGGAGACGTTAAAAAATCAACACAGAAAGTGTTGGACCCGAAGAAGGACGTGTTGACGAGACTCAAGCATCTCAGAATTGTCATAGGTGAGTTAAAGATCCACAGTAAGCAGCTACGAGGTTAGCTTGTGTTTCCCTGCCTGTGTATACACATACTTGGTGCATGTCAGGCCAATCTCGAGCATATATAAGTTGCTCTCTGTAGGAGTAAATGCACAACTAATTATTTTTTAAGGCTTCAGTGATTTATTACTGTTATTTTCAAACATAAATAAATCCATTGTGATATTTCAAACATTAGTTAATCTTGGAAATGACTATTTTCCTTAAAAAAAGACGTTATACGTTCACACAATATTTTTCTTTTACCGTGTTACAAATTGAAAATATATTTTGCATGGTGCTTTAGGTGTAAAAAGCCTAGCTGTGTAGAGTTTATTATTCAGACTGAGAGTAAATTAGGCGTTTTTATGACGCTTTTAGTTATTGTTTATGTTTTTGGAAAGTGGAGTTTGGAAGATGTAGGTTTAATTTGGTGGTTTGATAATGTTTTTTTTTTCTATGACAGTCACAATCATGTATATAAGTTGTGAGAAGCTCTGTAAAGCATATTTAAGTTAGTGAAAAAACTGAAGAGAAAAAGTTTAAGAGAATCTTGACAGTAATGTTTATGTAGCATAATGTTAAATTTTCGACTGTCTCTAAGTTTTTTTTTTTACTTAATATAAGTTCCATTTACAGAATAAAAGCATTTTTTCTCTATCTTTAATGTGACACATATCCTGTAAAATTCAACTGATAAGCCAATCTTCTAAAGTAAAAAATTATGAGCAAAGTAAAGCTACAATTATCTTGATGCATCGGTCTGTTCACATTTTGTTGAAGCAGCTTTTGATTTATTTGCATCATTCAGTCTTTAGTTTTCATCTGTTATCAATTATGGTTAATCCAGAATTATTGCAGTGTTTTTGTTTTTTTTTCTGACAATTATTCTGTCAGTATTCTGTTGTGCATGAGGTTTAGGAATACAGTTGTAATGTGAAATATTCTTATTCCAGAGAAAGCATCCAGACTGAGCAAAGTCGACCAAATCTTGTGGGAGAAATTTTGTCAAGTTCTCATAACCAAATGGGAATATTTCATACTAACCAAACAGAACCTACAATCCTTAGAAAACATGGCTGTGTTTCATAAATTATGTCAGCTTTGTTGTGTTGTGTGTCCTGCAGGCTAAAATGCAGACACTGCGATGGCTACATGTTGTCAGTCAGGTTGTGGCGATTTCTTCACGGGTGTGCCTGCGTTTCTGCACAGGAACCTGAAGAGTGACAAGTGCTGAGTGGGTTTTCTCCATGCTTTAGTGCAGAAAGAATTTGTGATGTGTCGGAGAAACGAGGCGATGACCCGATATTTTACCTGCTGCAGCTGAGAGTGCTCGGGCAAGCTTGGGTCTCACTAATAGCTCATGCCGGATGGGGAAATAGCCTCTAGTATTTCCTCTCTGTGTCCAGTACCGTAGCGGAACTTCCTCTGTTTTTGTCTTTGTGAGAGAGGGGTGTGCCCCCTTTCTGTGCTCTGCAGGGAACTCAAAATCATGATAACAACCACAGAGACCAGCAAAACATGCCTGCACCAAGACAGTTCCAGTTTGGGTGATGAAAGAGCTCTAGATTTGGTGCAATTGCTAGTTTAGATATTCTTGTTGTTATAAACTTAAGGAAGGTTTTATAGACTTTCAGTCTAATCCAATGTGGCTCATTTCTAAAGTATTTAAACTATGTTCTATACAGAAAAATAAACAAAAGGCCGTATGCAGGATCTTGATCAATCAGTCATGATCTGTTCTCAGACGAGGGATTAATCATTGATTGTGCAGTTAATTAGATGCTTTACCTGACTGAAGTGTCCCTCTCTACGTTTTTAACATCGGTCAAACATTTGTATTAGGTTAGGGCTTTTACAGCAGTTTTAGCTTATTTCCTTTTAAAGATATTAATAAAAGCTTATGAGTCAAACCTCATACTGCCCAACTCAAGCGGAAATGGTGTCAGTAGTTTGTGCTGCAATGGTTTGTGGCACCAACATTTTAGAGATTATGACTTAAAACGGTCTCCCAGAGGTTTAGTTTATAATTTCTTGAAAATGATGGTGGCACAAAACAACATCTTTGCAACTCAAACCAGCACAAATGGAGCACAAAGCTTGAGCATGAGAGACTTTACTGTAGATGAAGTCTCAGCAATATAATCCATCTTCTATAGGTGCTTATTTGGACTTGGTTATGGGGATTTGATCCTGTGGGTGAGAGGTGGTGTACATCCTGGGCAACACACACGTCCATTGTCTCTGTTTCAGACATCTGTATTTTTGTTCCTTACTGTTACTTTAAACTCCAGTAATAATAACAAAGCAAATCTTGGGTTCCTTCTTGTTACCTTTCTAAATCTGTGGGGAAGGAAAGGCAGTCAAATCAAGCACCTCCATTTCTAAGGTTTATTTGGTCAGCAAAGTCTTTTATGTAATATATAACAGACAATAAACAAATCTTAATGTCTGTTCCACTTGACATTTTAAGCCTTGGGTTTCACCCTATTATTAGCAATCAAAATCTAAAATAGATTAAGAGTCAGCTGCACAGTGTTGATAAAAGTTTTGCTTGAACGTGTGTGTCGGAGAAGATAAACCTCCCAGGCAAGACCTTACAAGGGTCTGACACTGATGTGAGTTTGACTTTCTGCTGTCGTATACGGAGGAATCCAAAATGTGTCTCTGCAGAGACCCGGGAATGTCAGTAAAATATTATAGAGTCAGCATTGTGTGACTGGCAAAGAAAGAAAAAGAAACACAAATCCAAGTGAGAGAAAAAGCAAACGCAGAACATCATGACATGAGGTAAATTTGCAGAAGTCAGATTAAACAGAGTCCATTTTTCTCAGAACTGCTTCCTGATCAGAAATGTGTAATCTTTAACAAAGAGTCTTATTAATTTTTTACCGCTGATGCATTTAAACATAGTCTTCAACTGTAGAAAGCAGATAAGAAAAAGAACACTGACATGCATTACTTAAATATGTTGGAAAAAGTATTCCCCTTTATTCTGTAATATTCCTCTTATTTGTGTTAGGTTTTTTTTCTCAAGAGATGTCTCTTGGAGTGGAAAATGGATAAACTGAGGTTATAGAAAAGTTACGTGCAGTTGAATGTTATACAATTAGAAAAGTTTACTCCAGAGTGTCGGGAAGTAACCCTCCGACTGCTTATTGAACTTGATATTCGGTAGGAGCGATGTGCTTCCATCCTGGAGCGCTGATGGGTTCATGGGAGGCTGATTGCTCAGGCTGGTTGTCAGACGGAAAACAGTGGAATGTTTCCCCGGGATTGGGGGTTGAGTCTCTGCCTTAAAAGTTCAGATATGTTGAGTGATTGCAGGAGATGAATTAACCGACTGAGGATTTATCTGTGGTAAAGGAACATCCCGAAGAAGCTTAAAGCAGAGTTAATTTTTGGGCGTCATCATATCAAATCTCAAACTTCAATGCCTGACGCAGCGGTGTTCAGTTTGATGTATGAAGTTGTAAATAATGGGCCGCAACTGCAAACAGAGTAATTGGTTGACGGCTATTAGTTTCACTCCACAAATGAATGTGTAATGGGTATTGTTTTCTGCACTGGCAAGATTGTAAAAGCAAATTGGCAAGGCCTCTGTGATTCGTTCCTTCACGCGTTTCCCAGATAAATCCGAGCCTCGTTCTGTTTCTTCCTCACAGAAAATTCCGAGGCTCCAGATCTGAAGCAGTTCTTCGATATGTACTATTCCCATATCTACTATGTCTTCTTTGAAAACTTTGTCAACATCGAGGTCAGCCTCAAGCAAAAAGGTAAAGTGTTCCCATTAATAAACGGCCAAACAAGTTATCCATCGTCTTCCCTTTTTTTTTTTTTTTTTTTTTGTCTTTTAATTCGGCTCTGTGTTTTCCAGGTCATAAGTCTCAGAGGGAGGAGCTGGACTCAATCCTCTTCATCTTTGAGGTAAATTCCAGAAAGTGATAATGTATTATTTCACTCTGGGTAAACAAATGGCCTAATGTGTCTGTGAGTTTTATCAGCAGATAAAACTGTTTGTTTGTTTGTTTGTTTGTTTGTTTGTTTGTTTGTTTGTTTGTTTGTTTTGCTGAAGATAAATTAATAAAATACAGATCATTTCAAAATTTGTGACATTACAAAGAACTGGTGGTTTGTTAGATTGGTGGCTCTTTTATTTAATGGTCAGTGTATTTAAACAGTCAGATTTGTCCATTTCTAAAGTTCTGGAAAGTAATGAGCGTTGTGCTGATGAAAGATGTTGGTCCATTACCATTGATATTGTCTTCATGATATTTCACCATATTATTGCAATGTAATATTTTCCAAATAAATAGTACTCCTTTTACAGAGGAAAGAATAATGAGTTAAAAATCACTGAATAAAAATAAAATAAAACGTTAAGTTTACTACTAAATGGACACCTAATTTTCACCCTACAAATTTTACTTAAATTTTGGAAAAGTCTGAAAATTTTAATTTAAATCTCCCTCAAACCAATCTGTTGTATATTTTTTGTCTTTTAGAAAATCCTTCAACTTCTGCCAGAGAGAATCCAGAGTCGGTGGCAGTTCCACAGCATAGGTACGGTTTCCTTACGCCTCCTAACACATTTCACTGTCAAATATATATATTTTTTTATGTCAAGACTTGTTTCAGTCACATTTTCCTAACAATTTAGTAACAAGCAAGTGCTTTTTAAGCAGCTTTCTTGTTTAAACTCACAGTAAAATCAACCAGATAGCTGAGTAAACTAATGAAGCTGTGGCTCAAATTTTTCTCCCAGGACTAATTCTTAAGAAGCTGCTTCACACTGGAAACTCTCTGAAGGTAATGTAACACAAAAAGATATCTAACATCTCGATTCCCTGATCATAGATTAACTATTGTTGATTTGAATTTTTCCCTCTTTTTTATTTTTTTTTTATTTTATTCTTTAATCCAACTCTTAGATCCGTCGGGAAGGCGTGCGGCTGTTTTTGCTGTGGATGCAGGCGCTGCAGAGCAACGCTGAGAGCGAGCAGCTGTGCATGTTTGCATGTCTGATTCCGGGTTTTCCCTCTCCTCTCTTACGTGGGACCCCACGCACCCTGGACACTCTGATCAACCCGCCACTGAGTCTGACTGAGAGTTCGTACAACTAAAGCATACAGACTGTGGTTTGTTTCCCGTTGGATCACTGAACGCAGCTTTAATATTCCTGCTTTTCATTTCTGCAGCCCAAGTGACCCCAGAAGAAATCACGCCACTGGTCGCTCCACAGTCCGGCGATAAGAACCAGGACGACCTGACTGCCTTTTTCTTGGAAGCTCTGCTGAAATACATGGTAAACCAGGTATTATCCATTTTCTTACTAACATATTTAATGAAACCACGACGTAATAATGCTGCCATGCTTTACTAATATCACTAATGGTAAACACAGCGGCTGGTGTTGCTGATTTAAAGGCATATTGCATCCCCTGCTTGTAATATCCTTGCTTGCTGCTTTCACCCACATGTGTGCAAACATTCACACACTGATAAGATTCACAATGGTGCTTCTCTCTGCTTGTTCCCATTTTGTGCGGCCCAATTTCTCGTTATAATACAGGGTTTATTTTTGTTTGTGTGTATCGACCAGGCGAAGTCTCTGGAGTGGCGGTGTAAAGAGAACCATGAACGTGGCTTCAACTTCCTCTTTGGCCACTTCAGGAAGTTTTACCTTCCTCACATATTTCCCAACTTTGCTATGGAAACGAGCCTTTACAACCCCATCTTGGGTCAGTGCTCTTGCTGCAGGAAGAATCCCGTGAATTACATTGGAAACAGGAGATTTGTGTGTTTTGCTGAAGTGCATTTGATGTTATGTTTCTTTAGATGTACCTCCGATGCGTCCTAAGCCCTATTACAGTGTGGTGCGCAGAGAGCAGGACGGTGGTGAAACCATGTACTGCACCAAGGAGAGCTTCCTTCAGGCCAGAGTCATCTTTATCCGCTGGCTCGTTTCCTTCTGGTTGGAACCGCGACCCAACACCCAAACCCAGATCCCAGGGACAGAAGGCGAGAGCGTCCCAAAGAACATACAGGTACTGTCCTCTAAATACAGGGTTTATTAATGATTTTTTTTTTTAAAGAATCATCTTAATTTATTGTGTATGTTGTTTTAAATCCACAGAGAATCTCAATCAGAACTCAACCATTAGTCATTTACACTTTGACCACACAAGTTTGTTGCCATCCAAATTGATTTGTTTCCTGGAACAGACCAAGCTCTTAAGTATAATGCTGCCTTCACATAGGAAGCTTTAAACACAATTATTATGAGTGTGCTGCTTGACTGCAGAGTGGGGCTGCGCTGCAGCGGCCTGCCCATCCATCATGCCACCCTGTGCCTTGTAGCACTCTGTGCCTAATGCATGCTTTTTTGGTAGTGTTGAGGCTGGGACTTTTGGACGACCATAATGTTGGCATTAGCGTGGTTTATCCAGTCCAAAACCAGTTTTGATCTCTGTTTGGGATCATTGTCCTGTTAGAAAGTCCAATTGCATCCAAATTTCAACCATCTAGATGTTGATTGGAGATTAAACTGAAGAACAGAGAGGCCTCTTTCATCATCATTCCATCCAGTTTGGCAAGGCAAACTGCCATGAGGTCTAGCAGAAACCGTGTTAGACTTGTGGTTTCTGTATTCTTTGGTTGTAAAGCCTCATCATGTCTCCTTTTAAAGATATCTCAAAAGATCAATCTATATTTTTTCTTATTTTAAAACTCTCTATCTGGTAGCATTTCCAAGTCAAGCACAGAGGTGGTTGCTTGATTTCTAAGACTTTGGCTTCTATAGTCATGGTGCAACGCAGTCTTCTAACTGTTATCAATCGTCTGTCTCAGCGAGCAGCTGCTGGATTGGCCGCTCGCTCAGCAGGCAGCTCAGACGACGGCGGCGGAGGAGGGAGTCGGTCCGAGAGCCACCTAGAAAGCAGCGGCAGCTCGTTGGGTCCGACAGGAAGCAGCATCGGCGGTCCGGTGGGTACAGGAGAGCCGGAGCAGAGCCACTCCAACACTTCCACGCTGACGGAGAGGGAGCCCAGCTCCTCCTCCCTGTGCTCCATGGACGAAGAGCAGCTGACAGACATGGAGGTGGTGAGGAGAGTGCTGACCAACTCCAGGACCAACGTCAACTTCATCATAGAGATCTTCAGACAGGTGAAGGAAATTAAATATTAGCGATCAGTTTCAACTTTTTTGATATCTGGTCAGTTACAGTTTTAAATTAAGAGGGATGGTGATTTGGATTTGTTTTCTATTTATTTAACTTGTGCTATTTTCATTGTGCAAGTTAAAGAAAGGGAACCTAAGGCATGTTGGATAGCGGCTCCTTAGATCCAGAGCAAAAAGTCGGGTGCCTGCATCAGAAAAGAAAATATTCAGAGTGTAATGGTCGCTCCAGAGGAAAAAGTTACATTGTGATCTGCATATTTTGCGTAATTTCAGGAGCATTACACATGGAGCACATTTCCACAAAATGTTACTCTTTTGTTACATTGGGCCTGGTTCCACACACGAATACTGTTTCTCAGTAAATGGCAATAACAATGTCGCACCGTGTAAGGATATGTGCAGGGAATTAATACAACATTTGTATAATTTACTTGTGGGAGGTTAATTATTATTATTGTTATTATTTTTGCGTGGGGGGGGACAGTTGGAATTATTAATAGAAATGTACAGATGGAAATTAATTAATCTGCTTTCTCTCCTCTTACTCAGGGATTTCTTCTTCCCATGTGTGAGGCAGCTGCGATGCGAAAAGTGGTTCGTGTTTATCAAGAGTGGATCTCCATGGAGGACAAGCCAGTGTTTATGAAAGAGCCAGAAGAAGGTCCATATCCCATTCCTGCTGCTGGCAGTCTGGATGCAGGCTCTCAGCTGGGAGACAAAGAGGCTGAGGTGGGAATTTCTTCAGAAACAAAAGTTTAGTCGGTCAAAATATTCATAATTATAAGCAGCAGTTGAATAACGAATTTATGTTCTGCATTTTTTTCAGGGAATCAACAAAGAGATTGACAGCGAATTGCTGGAGTACAGTGTTCATGCTGGAGGTCAAACGACATTACAGGCAGGAGCTTACAGCACTTTGCTCTGGTTTACACTCGAGATGATTCTATCTTGTTCTTCTTTCTCATTTTATAAAACCCTTTGTGTTTTCTCCAGGTCTTCATCACCCACTCTGCCAACGTTTTCCTGCTGGAACCCGCCAATGACATCAAGATCCTTTTGGAGGAGCATGTTGACATGTGCAAACGGGTCCTGAACATCTACCGCAGCCTAGTTATGCACGAAACTATGGACCAGAAAACATGGTAAAAGAAAAAAATACCCAGAACAGGCCAATAAATATGTCAGTATGTCACTATTTTCAGTTTTCTACTACTGTCACAGATACATGTTTTTTTTTTTTTTAACATATTTGAAAACGTACTTTTACTTATTGTAGTAATACATCATATGGTGTTTATAAAAATTCAATTAAAAAAATCAAATAAAGAGACTTAGCTACACTTTTCCCTATAGATTAGAATGCTATTTATTTTTGGCAAACACAGAGAGTTCCATCTATTATTGATAAATTAAAACAAAAATGCTTAATCATATCTCCTTGTGTCCGATTAAACAACTATTCTGATTTCAAAAACAAAATAAATATTCCTGTACTTGTTTGTAGGGAGCAGATCTTACTGGTTCTGCTGAGGGTGACAGAATCCGTCATGAAAAGGCCTCCATCCATCATGCCTCAAGGGAAGAAGATCAACACGCTGTCTGGCAGGCTGGCTGGGCCCATCTTTCAGGTACACAGCTGACACCAATGTTTGGTTTCCATGTCCTTATTCCAAAAGAACATTTAGTTTATTTAGCAACTAGTTATTATTTAAGCAGATTTATATTTATAACTTTATTTTTTTTTTTTCACTCTGCTTTTTCTTTGCAGACTTTAATAGTTGCCTGGATTAAGGGCAACTTGAACGTGTACATCAGCAGAGAACTTTGGGATGATCTCCTCTGTGTGCTTTCCTCTCTGACCTGCTGGGAGGAGCTGGTTACCGAGTGGTCACTCACCATGGAGACCCTCACCAAGGTACTAAAGCTTTCTTACCTTAATGTTGCCTGCATTCTTGCTTCTATATAAACAAGATGGATGGCGTCTCTGTTTCCTAGGTTTTGGCCAGGAACCTGTACAGTGTGGATCTAAATGAGCTGCCTCTTGACAAACTCAGTGAACAGAAGCAGAAGAAGATTAAAGGAAAAGGTTACTGGACTTGGTTTGCTTTGAGAAGTACTTTACAGCGGCCCCAACTGTGACTATGAGAATAGTCTGTTATATTATTACCCCTAACTTGAACAGCCAAGGAGCAGTGCAGGCACTTTATCTGCACTCTGCGTCACGGCAGTAAAATGCCTTGTGAAAGTCATTTTCAGCCACAAACATCAATGTATTTTATCAAGATCTTATCTGATAGACCAAAAATGTCGTAAAGTGAAATCTGAAGCGTTCCCCGAGCATAATGCTGCCACCACCATGTGTTACCATGGTCGGTTTGGGACGAGGGTAGACCTCCATACAGTCTCAATTATTTTCAAGCTTCTAACAGGGTTTCCTTCATGGATTGCTCAGCAACCAGATCCATCTGAGGAGCTTCTTTTAAGAAAATCATCCCCAAAGCAGAATGCCGCCGCCATCGTGTTTTACTGTGGGGACGGCGTGTTCAGGGCGACATGACGGAATTGTGTTTGCAATAAATTTTGTACCCATATATCCCTTTCCTCCATTTTGCAACTGTGAACTGGTCTGAGGTTATAACTTTGCAAGACACAGGAAAATATGTAACACTACAATCACTAGCTGCTCCTAAATGACCGTTATTTATTCGTCCTCCAGTCGGTACGGAGGGCCAGCGGCAGCCCGTGGATCGGTCCTTCTCTAAAGGCTGGAGCAGAGACCAGCCAGGTCAGGCAGCCGCCATGCGCCAGCGGAGCGCCACCACAGCCGGCTCACCAGGCATCGAAAAGGCAAGGAGTATCGTGCGCCAGAAGACTGTAGGTCAGTTCCATCTCTGCTAGAATTCCTTTCATCGTATTTTATATGCTATAACTCATTAATTTAAGGCAGAGTTGCTCATGCTAACCAGCTCTTGTCTGTAATATTTCTTCCCCCATGCCTGCAAATTTGCTTTTATTTTCGGGTTGAGGGTTTCATTCAGGAACTTGAGTGATCCTGTTTGCGGAGCTCCCACCAGCCTCTCACTGTTTCCTTGTATTTTCTGCAGAAGCTAATCCTGAATCAGTGCTCCTCCACCTTCGGTGTTTGTCTTTCAATCTACCCACAAAATGTTTTCTCTCCTTTCTGATGTGTTTTATAGACATGTTCAAATCTGCCTCTCCTCTCAATCTCTAACCAGTTTTCACCTTAACTTCCCCTTTCTGTTCTTTCTTCCTGCTCTTTATTTTCCTAATCACTTTTTGGTTTTCATCCTTACGTCTGCCTGTTTCTGCTCACCTCTCTTCCTTACTCCTCACTACAACTATGCTCTTCTTTTTCTTTCCTCCGTTTTCTCGATTTCTCTTCTGACTTCTTCAGCCCTGCGTAGCTGTTCTACGGGGGACTCTCTGCTCTCCTCAGCCTTTATTCGCAGTGCTAAGAGTGCTCCTGCTCTGGCTCCGCCTCTTCCTGTCCTCCTCCACCACCACCACCCTTTTCTACCCCCTCTTGCCGACCATCTGGCAGGTACACTCTTTTTGCACTACCTGTCTTCCTGCTGCCTGGAAGCCATAGATTCCTGCACGTCTAACTGCCTCTATTAAGTTTGTTTGTTGGTAGTTTGCATGCTTTTCAACAGAAATTCATCCTGTTCTTCAGTTTAAGCCAACCTTGAACACTGATCGGCACTGAAGCAGGAAATTTGATGCTACAGAAAGGCATTTTGACAGTCGGCATTCACTGTGTCTGATATACATCTTTACGCATAGAACTGGACCTACCTGTTGTCCTGTCTCCTTCCTTTTTTACTTTCATTTTTTATATTACGTCCTGCTTGAACTCCTGCTTGTCCATTAAATCACATGCCTGTGTTCTTTTCTTCAAATGTTTGCTTGTCTGTCTTTCTTGTTTAACGTTCACCGCTTGTCATATGTGTAATTTATTTTAATGCAATTATTTCTTGCAGATCCTTCATATCAGAGTCCTCTAATTTTTTCTAAGCATTCTTTATGCTTGTACATGCATGCTGTTTGTTTTCTTATGCGAGTTACAACTGTCACAGTGCATTTTATGTAAAATAGAGAAGCACATATTGGAGATTTGTGGCTTATTTCTGATTTTGAAAAAAAAAATCTTCTTTCTCATTAAGTACTACATGTATTCAGAATATTTTTGTATACTTTGTAAATAAATTGTAAGTTTAGAAGTCTTCATAAGTGGCTATAACAAAAAAAATGCTTTTTAATTTTTAAAAAAGGCAGCTAGAAGTTTTAAAGGTGTCTCTTTGCGGGATGGGCACTGTGCTAAGAACCTCCAGGTTATTGAACTTAGGAGTCATTATATTAAACCCAACTAAAAACAATTACAGCATATCTGGGTTACTCTTAGAAGATAACAGTTCACTTACTTTTTGTCTTATGTCATTCTTTGCATACTCAAATTTCACATCTTTGTTTCTTAAGATGTGACTTTCAGAGATTTTACACCTGCTAAAATTAAACTTTTGTTCTCCATTCGTTTGCTTTTTTGTTTCGACATGAAAACTACACGATATGTTGTCGTCATGGTCGGGTTCAAGGACTAGAGAAGTATAAAGGGCACCTGAAATCCAAAGAAAAGTTTGACTTCCATTCACAAAACCAGGAGTTCTATTTCATCGCTACTGAACACCAGAGGCGATGCTTCAAGCACTGAATGATCGTTCTTGTGCATACACAGGTTGAGTGTTAATCACAACAAAATCACCTCTGACCCACTTATGGTCACATTAGTTTTTCTTGAGTACAGGTGTGATTGTGTGAAGCTGGTATGCTCTGTGTTTACAACTTGCTTGTTGCTATAGCCTCATGACCGGGTATGGTCGGAGCTGCAGGTGAGTTTCACCCACTAGGGGCTGCACAAGCTATTTTTTGCTTTTTAGCAGATCTGCAGTTGTTGCTGCGGTAACTGATAAGTTTTGTTTTTTCTTTTCTAGGGCAGTAGTTTACTGTTTGCCTTAACCCTTGGGGAATTTTAAATTGACTGCACACTTAACACCTTTTTGTCCCAAAATATATAAAATTTATAAAGCTACTAGAAAAATTCAGTATTTATTTTTTCACTTTCACTCCATTAACAGCTTCAGACCTATCCAAATACATGATGTTTTTCATATGTTAATTTTTTAAAAATATTTTTTAATGCCTGTTTTGTCCTAAAAAGCTTGGGAGTTTTTTTGTCTTTGAAGGAGAAAAATCCAAAGTTTACAATATTTTCCAAAAATAAACTCGAAAGCAGAATATTTTAGTTGGGGGTGTTTCACCTTCAATCAAGTTGAAAATTAAAAACATAAATTTGTATGCATTATTATTTTTGAAGTAATAAGAGTTAAAAGCAAAAACCCACACTTTTATCCCCTGTGACTCAAAATGGTACATCTTTTAAAACTGTAATAAAAAAATATACATTTAATTTTTCTTCACTTTAACTTAATTTAATCTTTTCAGCAGCTTCAGACATAACCACAGATATAAAGTTTTTCTCTTTTTTTCTCAATATTTTCTGTTTCATGCCTGTTTTATTCCCCCAAACAATCCATATTTTTGAAGGAGAAAAACCCAAAATATGCAATATTTTTCAAAAATAAACATCAAAATGGAGTGTGGATGTTTCATCTTTGACCAGATCAAAAATTAATATGTTT
This sequence comes from Poecilia latipinna, assembly GCF_001443285.1. NCBI lineage: Eukaryota > Metazoa > Chordata > Actinopteri > Cyprinodontiformes > Poeciliidae > Poecilia > Poecilia latipinna. Next base: position 535,523 of record NW_015112728.1, read on the forward strand.
ATGCATTTGTTTTACCTTTGTGACCTAAAATGATACATCTTATAAAAGTGCAAAAAAAAATTCAATATTTTTTTTCCACTGCATTAAATCTTTTCAATAGCTTAAGATTTATCCAAAGATAAACATGCTACGTCACACATCAGCCTTTCCTGTAGATAGATAGAGAAAATACAGAAGAGGCTACTTGACTTTGATTTGTCAAATTACACACACACACACACACACACACACACACACGGATAAAATATTTTCTCAATCACATTCACACTCTCCTTTACATCACTACCAACGCACTAGGACTATTTTTGTGGTGTTCAATATTTTCATTGTTATGCATTTTGAAAGGTAATAGAAGCATTTCCCCATTGAAACTTGATGAAATACAGGGGTGGGCCCTGTGGTAATAATAAGGGGGTCATCACACCTAAAACATTTTTTTCTTGTATTTAGAAGGCAGAAGCTTAGATTAGTTTGGTTTTCAGGTAAAATTTAAAATGCTTAGACAACTGTCCACTGGAAATATTTGGTTATAATGGGAGTCAATGGGACAGAAGGTCTTAAGTGTACACAAAGGCATAAGTTTTGTTCTACATACATTACAGTCAAAAGGAGAAAAAAATTTAAAAGAAAACTAAAATAAAAAGTCCATGTTTCATACAATTAACATTTAAACTGACTGAGGTATTGAGATTTTAGTAAAGAAGGATGCCCCATTTTGATCAGCCAAGAATCCCCAACAGTTAATTTGCTGCATTCCTTGATTGAGTGTTGTGGCTTATATAAATCAAAAGCCGTTAGTGTTTCTGCTCATATGCTGACCACCAGGAAGTGTTGCAGGCCATTGGTTCACTTCCACTTCATGTCCTGATTCCTGCGCCCCATTGGCAGTTTCTTCGTTTTGTTTCCAAAGGAAGCATTTCCAGTGCAGGGTCCTCCCGATCAGACTTTCGCTGTCTCCCAGGGTGTTCACCCGATGCGTCACAGTGGCCCTTTCTCTTGCTGCCACAAGGGTTGGGAATCCTCCCATATCTGGACAAATGGCTGATTTGTGCAGCAACACGGGACCAAGCGGTCCTTGACACTCAGTTAGTGATCGATCAAGTGGGATGCCTGGCCTGCAGGTGAACATGGAGATAGCAGTCTGACTCTTTCACAGGAGACCATCTTCCTGGGCGTTGCCATGAACTCCCTCTCCATGACTGCTTGACCATCGCCCCAGTGGATTGACAGTATATTAAGCATGATCCTGGAAATTAGGCTTGGTGTGGCGCTACCTCTTGTGTGGTATCCTCAACTTTTGGGTATATTCACACTCGGTTTTACAGGGTGAATGTGACTCTGCCCATCCGCTTCAGGGACTCCTGGAGCAGCATCCATGAACATCACACTGAGGTAGGTGTTGTTGTGGTTGTCCCTTGGATGTTGCAGATTCTTTGTTACCTTGTTGACATAAGTCATCCAGTGCTTGAAGCACCGCCTCTGGCAGTCAGTAGGGATGAAATAGAACGAAAGTTACAACTGTAACTATGGTTCTATGAATCCCGGATGACCACCAGAATGCTTAGATCCTTGGAATCTTTGCGTCTTTCGAAAAGGTTGAGGAATTGAGCGGCATGTGTCATGTAACTATATAGAGTCACGCGGGTCACCTAGATTGTAGGTCAACCGTGGGTCGACCTACACATGCGCAAGACTGATCATTCAGTGCTTGAAGCACCGCCTCTGGCGGTCATCCAGGATTCATAGAACCATAGTTGTAAATTCCAAACTATTGACTAAGGCCACTTTGAAATATTACAAGAAAGTCTCTTTGAAAACAAAAAACAAAGCAAGTTAGGAGGGGTTTAACACTTTTTCACATATTTCCTCTGACAAAAATTGAAAGCAAAAACAAAAGGAACTCATATTTTAGTTCTGATAGTTACTTTTATCGTCTGTTGTGATTCACTAAAGTTAATTTATGTGATGAGCTATCAAAATGCCATTCATCTTGTTGCTATATATATATATATATATGCGCGCACACACACACACACAATTGATTAGGAATGACAATGAAGCAGAATAAGGAGTCTTCCGCAGCACTGCAATTGCATATTAAATGCATGTCACAGTGGGTTCTATGTGTTAAGCTCTTCCACACTTATTCCAGGGATCTCATGGTCTCTGGTTTCATCACCCTCTAATCACCAGATCTCGAGGACCCCCCCATCACGCTGACGTCCCGCACCTCACGAATGCGGCACTCATCACAGAGCGACGAGACCCCGCCCACCACCTGTTCCGAGATCTACCAGGGGGGAGCTTGTGACCTGGACACCCCGGCGCCATCCTCCCTCGCCCGGAGTAGCAGCGCCTCTGACATCATGGAGCCCTTCATCGCCGAGCGGGTCAAAGGTGAAGACACCCAGCGGGATCCCATGTCCTTCCTGAATCCTCCGCACCACCACTCCACAACTACCTTCTCACTTGCAGCCAACAGCCACACAACTCCGCCTCTCTCACAACCCCTCACCTCCCCTAATCCCACACCTTTCACCCTCTCCAATGGTGTTTCCTTGTCCTCAGAAACACAGGATGATGCTAGTGTTTATAACCAGTCCTGGCTCCGAGCCGGCTCCGGAAGCCAAGGCTCTAGCTCTGACTGGGTGAGCGACTGGGACTCCGCCTTCGCTTTTTCATCTGAAAAGGAAATTGACGCAGATGAGGGGGAAGTGGGGTGTGAAGCCGAAGAGGACGATTTATTCTCCTCCATCAGAGACTACCTCATTCAGAAAGGAGGCGAAAAGAAAGACGAGGTCAAAGAGGGAGGCGGTGCTGGTCATCTATTAGAAGGTTTTGTGACTTTACCTGCAAATGAGCAAAGCAGGGAAGCTAGATCCCAGTTAGAGGAGGAGAAGCAAGTGGTAAATGAGGACAGGCAGGTAAGTAAATCAGTGAGGCACAGGAGTGTGGACTCCACAGAGGAGAGTGAGGCAGAGCAGCGCAGTATCTACGAGTGTTTGGAGCTACAGTGTGAATGGCCATCTCCCAGTGTTAAAGGGAGCACTAGCTTAGAGAGAAACTCGGAGGAGAAAAAAACAGCTGGAGCAGTACACGAAGGGAAACTTGAATCGTGGGGTGAGATAGGAGAAGAGAAACAAGAAGATAAAGGAGAATCAAAAGAGAGGGCGCGGTTGATTAGACAGAATTCAGTCACAGCCGAACCTAACACTGAATCATCAACTCCTCAAACCTCCGACCCTGCTAAGTTAAAAATGTCTCGCAGTGGCATCAAGCGTCATCAGTCCGCCGGGGTCCATGTCAGCTTCCGGCCCTCCACCGAGTCCGTCCAGTTCCACAACCCCTTGGAGAACAAGGAGGCCCACTGGAGAGCCAGGTTGCGTCGCCTCAGTCATTTCCACACTCACAGCCATTCAGCTGGGGAGAGGACGGCCAGAGCTGGGGTGGGCTCAGGGGGAAAGCTAGGAGCAGAAAGTCCAGGTAAGTTCGGCCCAGGGAACGGAGCTGGCCATAAAACACGAGCAAACGAGAAGTTGTTGCCCGGAGCTCCTGCAGGTAGCAGAGATTCCTCTGTAGACAGACTGGGGACAGGAGGGGAAAAGCAGCTCCCAGGGTCCTGTACCGCGTCCGGTCTGGGCCCAGAGGTCAACTCCGAGGGCTCGTCGAGTTCCTCAGGAGTGCGAGGACGTTTGGGACGCTCTGCCCTGCGTTCCCGAGTCTGCCGCTCACGCTCCCAGGAGCCCGGCATCACTACCTCACGACACCACCAGGGCGCTCTTCTCGGTGGCATGTATAAGACCGTTGTCCACGCCCTGTCCTCCAAACCTCGGCCCAGAGGCCAGGGGTCATCCCAGGGGTCATCGCCGCAGCGACAGACCAGGGCCAGCTCGGGTGACGCCTCGCTAAAGGATCTCTACTCCCACGTCCTGGGCTACTTTGGAAGAAAGACGACAACGCCAGGTGAGGATTGAGGCGAACGAAGTGCTCAGAGAAGACAAAACAGTGGAGAGAAATGTTCACCAACACACAATCACCAGCCGTTCTCTTTCCTTTTTGGCTGTTTTTAACTGGTTTGTTATGATGGAATGATATTTTTGGCTGAAACTCATCATCTTGCTCTTGGACTGAACCTGAAACTCCCTGTTGATGTTTTGCTCTTGAACGTAGCCCCCCCCACCCTCCTCCAGCCTGCCTCCTTTCGAGGACCCCACGTCCTTCCACCGCCTGTCACCTGTTTCTGTAGGCCAGAAGCTCCATCCCTCCTCCTGTCCTCTCTTTTTTAAGGGCTTCGGGATTTTAACCTTTGCACCTCCTTCCCCATCTTCTCCCCCCTCTCCTCGACTTTTGCATGCGGCCTCTTTGGGTCTCTTTTACTTCCTCCCTGGAAACTGTAGAAGAAAACGACAATCTACTGTCTGGAAAAAAGTTAAAAATGTCAACAAAACTAAAACTAACTACAATTGAGAATGATGTTGGATGTTTAGCTGGATGTTCCATCTTCAGATCCTTGTTTGCTGTAGGACAATGAATATTAAGTAGTAAAATAGGCTATACATTTCCACTCCACTAGATGGCAGCACAAGACCTTTTGAGAACAACCAGTGTCATGGTAGTAAGGTGAACTTAATTCAGTAAGGAAGAAATAGTTTGCTGAAATGGTTATTTGCCCAAATATTAAGTTAATGGTTACTATTTAACCACCATTACAAATATTTCAGTTGATTCTCATCCTGAGGGAAAGTTTGGTGAAAATATTTTACAAGAGTACAGAGATTCATCATTTGAATCTGTCTTGATGTGGAGCTGCTGCTACATCTCCTTTTCTCAACATGTTTTTTGTTTGTTGCTTCTCAACAAGTGCCACTTTTTTCTTTTGTTTTGTCAACTTATTTGTAACACAGGTAATGAAGTGATGCTGTGGCATCCTGAGCTATTTTAACAGCAGTGTTGAAATAGAGGTTGTTTCCTTGCATGAATTCACTGACAGCAAATTTACTTCTTTGTTTATTTTTTAAAGCTACACTCATGGTTAAAGGTCATTCTCTTTCAGGGCTAGGGTTTTATTTAATAAAGCCTAATAAAAATAATCAGATCTTTACCAATTTCTAAGATTACTTAAACTAATAGTCATACAAATGTAAACAGCAGACTGCTGGACCACTCCCTAAAATTATTATTATTTCCAGTCAGAAGAAATATTTAGGTAAAATTAAATTATTGCTTTTAACCTAAATCCACTTTAGCTGTTAACAATTGAAGGCTTTGTTTATTTACTATAATCGTCCTATAGGACTGAGGGATCAACATTAATGAAATAATCTTTCAGTTATAATTATTGGGGCAAAAAAAAAATATTGATACATTTATTGATTTCTAGAGTATACACACAGAGTAACATCTGTTGTTAGATTTTAGTTGTGAAGGTTCTACAGTTGTACTTTAATTTTACAGAACTCATTTTCTGTTGGTTTTTGTGATTTCTCAGGTATTATTGACATAATTCAGATCGTTTGTACAAGCATATAGAAATCAAAGACGTTGTATATGGGAGCAAATATATTTTTAAGCAAGCCCATAAAATCATATTCCATTCACTCATGATGGCAAATAACCATTACAGTTGAATACTCTGCAGATCCTGACTTCTAACATGCTGCTCCGGGGTAATGTCTTTGCAGTTGCAGCAGGCTACTTGTGTGCAGAACTTAGTTTGGATTTGTTTCATGTTGCGTCACATTGCAGACAGAGGTAAGATTAAACCTGCAAGGGTTCACAGTTTAATGTTTTCGAGCGGCTGTGGTATTTTAAAGCCAGTCTGGTGGCTATAAAGGAAATCCTGACACTTTATGTTGAGTAGCTGAAAGCTTTATTGACCTGTTATTGGCCTGGAAGCAGCCATAGATCCATGAGATAGATTTGATCTGCAAAGAAGGTGGCAGATTTACTGCAGAACAATCTTAAATTTTTAATCGCTTCCTGCTTTTACACTCACCCCCCAATCGCTTTCGTTGCATCCAAGCTAATAGCATCATAAGCCAAAGAATCGTAACTGCACTAATATTAGACCTCTGGTTTTCTACTTGTTTGACTAAGTGATACTCTCTCTTTTACTTTTTGTGCATGATTCAGTTTAACTCCTGCATTGCTTATCTGAGATGTGGTGCGCCTGCTGTTTTGGCTTTTTGTTTATTTAACAATCCTCAAGAATCCCCAAAGTACATTCACATCAGGACTGCTCTCACAATTAGGAGAAACATTAGATTCAGTTTATGAGTGTTGTGATATTTTAATGTAAATTCACATTGCTTAATCATCTGCTGCCGTTATGCATCTGTAGGAAATGTCTAGAATAGCCATCTATAAATCACACAACTTATTGGCCTCAGACGAAGCTGATGGTGGTGGCTGACACAACCAATCCTGTGTTATTCACAGTTTCTCCACAGTCTTAAAAAGTTCCTGGCATTTGCAACAAAGTTAACTAAAGTACAGAAAATCATTTGTAACTCTGGAATGTTCTAGTTTTCAACACATAAAGTCTGACTTTCTGAAGTTAATGAACTCATTCACATATTTGAACACATATGGTTTCTCATTTGAGATAATGTCATGAAAAATCTATCTTAAATTAACATAGTAAGAAATTGCTCTAGATGACTGCTCTCACACTGTTGTTGATTGATTTAGGCCTATAGTTGAACAGTTTAGTTTTCAGTACCTTAATATTTTGATCCCTGAATAACAACGTTCAGCTAACTGAACATTTCTAAAGCTACCTGTCATTGGGAAGGTGTTCCTCTGGTGATGAAACAAGCTTTTTATAAGGTTTTCCATGCTTTAGAAATCCTGATACGTCCTCCCCTGACATATACTTTATTACTTCTTTCCCTTTAAGTATTCATGTGTTTGACTGCAAAAACTTTCTTAAAGTTTATTTGCTTTTGCGTGTGTGTAGCCAACAAAGAGGAGGTGGTCCAGAAGGCTCGCCCCGTGTCCAGCGACGTTGGAAGCAGCAACCCAAACTTCTCTGACCTGATGGATGAGTTCATTCAGGAAAGACTGAGAAACAAAGGGACAGTGGTCAGTATATCTTGGACACATTTATTTGCAATTATATTGGCATAAATCATCAAAGCTGTAAGCACCACCGTCCCTCTGACGAACAGGGTCGTCGAGGAAGCAGTCCAGTGGGCCTTGAGGTTCCCAAGGACCTGCCAGAGCTCCTGGAGGCCGGTCAGGGGGCGGGGTCGAGACCCACAGATGACCCTCGACCTGTTGATGACCCTGGAGTTCCCTCTGAGTGGACGTCACCTGCCAGTGCCAGCGGTTCCGATGTCATCAGCTCAGACAGCCAGTCGGATTCCTTTAATGCCTTTCAGTATTCAGCATGCAAATTTGACAGTAAGAAACCGACTTTATCTCTGATGCACTCCTAAGATATAAAGAGAAGAAAAATCTGAATCAGTTCTTTTGTTTATTGTTATTAGTTTTGTTTTTATTTGTTCTAAATGAAATCCCAGAGATGTCTTTTTTACAATTCAATAGACTGTACTGTAGCTGCACAAAATATCAATTCATAATTGAAATATCAACATGTCGCATCACAGTTTAAAACTTGGATCTGCAACCTTTGTATTTAAAAGAGCCATTTTTCCCTTAGTCCAGCTAAATAAAACATGCTTATCGGCAAAACGTTACACGATCTTTTGAGAAACTAGACTGCTTATAATTTTTTATAAATATCTCCAATAGAAAATGTGTTTTTGCATTTAAAGAACCATCATTTTATTTCTATTTTTAGATGTTTAAACAAAGAAGTATATAGAAGTGCTTCAAGTAAAAGTCAAAATCCTTGCCTGGGCACACAATCTTGGCCTGTAAAGCACATAGTTTCCAACCTAAATACCTGATTACTGATTATTTTGGAGTCATTATTTAGTGCAGGGGTGGCCAAGTCCAGTCCTCGAGAGCCACCATCCTGCAAGTTTCAGATGCATCCCTGCTTCAACACACCTGAATCAAATGACTGGCTCGTTATCAGGCCTCTGTAGAGCTGATCCCGGTCTGTTGGAGTAAGGATACTTCTAAAACTTGCAGGATGGTGGCTCTCGAGGACTGGACTTGGCCACCCCTGATTTAGTGGATAAGTGCAATTTTTCTATTAAAAAAAAAAATCTGGAAAATCGCTAAAACCTGTACTTGTCACAATTTTATTTAAATCCATACATTGGTCCTTTATTATTAAATGCCAAAGTTATGAAGAGTCACTTGAATCTCCAGCGCCACAGGATGCAGACCCCTGGTTTAAAGAACATTTTGGCTCTAACCATCCAGCCATAAAATATTTGTTTTTCCCCTTTTTTTTTTTTTTTTTTTTTTTTTTGAGATTTTGCATTCAGTTCAGATGCATGTGGAGGAGGAGCGGGGTCCACAGGAGGCGGCCGAGGCAGCTCACTGGACCAGGACAGTCTAGGAGGCGGCTTAGCCTGTGACGAGCAGGAAGTGGCCAGTTTGACGACAGTCCACATTGACTCAGAGACCAGCAGCCTGAGCCACACGGTTACCGTTACCGGTACGTTTCGATGAAGTTGTCCAGTAATAAAGCACCAGGAACAATTATTATCAGGAGATGTTTGGTTCTCCGTTCAATTCTACATGTCTTTCTGACTCTTGGTTAGGCTCCGAGAGTGCCTCGCCCATGCATTCCCTCGGGGGCTCCCGTTCCCAGACCCCCTCCCCAGCCACGCTGACAGCTGAGCACGCTGATCACACACACAGTCACTCACACGCACACTTGCAGCTGGACCAGAAACTCCACAGCTCTGTACTCCAGACCCCAGATGATCTAGGTAAAATTGACGGTGGAAGGGAAGGGAGAGGGGGGTAAATAGTTTTAAGAATGCAAACATTACAAAAATCCTATAAGTGTTCTCGCTTTATTCTCCTCCAACCAAACAAGAGTCTCTGATTGACGTATTGATTCCAGAAACAAGCGAGTTCCCCAGCGAGGACTGCAGTGTGATGGCAGGCGGCTCTCTAACTGGATGGCACGCAGATGTTGCCACGGTTATGTGGAGGAGGATGCTGGGTATCCTGGGAGATGTTAACACCATCAAGGACCCAGAAATCCATGCTCAGGTTTTTGACTACTTGTGTGAGCTGTGGCAGAACTTGGCCAAGGTTAGTACAGATAAATCTGTCTGCTGTGGAAATAATTTTAAAATTTTCATCAGGGATTGGAGTTTAGTGGCATTTCTGTTTTCAGATCAGGGATAATTTGGGGATTTCTCTGGACAACCAGTCGTCCCCACCACCTCCTGTTCTGATTCCTCCTCTAAGAATCCTCACCCCCTGGCTCTTTAAGGTAAGTGTGATCAAGAAATATATGGAAATATATTTGCTTCATATTACAGGGAAGAAAAATAAACAGTTTTTTTTGTGTGTCTCTGCATATTTCCTTTAGGCCACCATGCTGACTGAGCGTTACAAGCAGGGAAAGCTTCATGCCTACAAACTAATCTGTAGAATAATGAAAAGACGTCAAGACGTTTCCCCAAACACCGACTTTCTCATGCACTTCTACAACATCATGCACCAAGGGCTGCTGCACCAGGACCAGGTCTGTGTTACAAGGGGATTCAATTGTAAACAATATGAGTAACAATGGGGAAAATTCAACTCAGCTCGGGAGACTTCATTGAATATTTGATGACACTTTAATGGCAGATAAAATGTTCAACATACCATTAATAAATCAAATATTTCTGCCACTGTCTGCTTACGGTGGGGATATTCTGCCACTAGAATATGTCTTGGTCTTATCTTTTAACAGTTGACAAGGTTGGAGCAAACAACCTTATGCACTTTTCTCTTAGGCTCAGTTCAGAGCTTTTCTGTAGGATTTGTCATGGATAAAGATTAATGTTCAACCACTTTAGCTTATTATCCTACTCAACTTCCAGGGACAGACCATTTCCAGATTTTTTGGCTAAAGCCATCAGACCTTTTTTTAATGGCTGTACAGTAGCAGAGTATCTGGTTCTCTAAACTGCTTCAGAGCAATCTTTAGAAAGCCTGGGGAGGTGTTGATACATGACTACTGGAAGAATTACCATCAAGTCTGGCTACTTAGACACAAAATATAAGAAAATAGAGGGATTAGTCAAAATGTTTCCAAAGCAGTTTGTCCCTAAATTATAATTCTGCTTCATACTGAGAAGAAGTGTTTTTGACAAACTGTCTTCTTCAGGATATTGTGAACACCATCATCAAGCACTGCAGTCCCAGGTTCTTCAGCATCGGACTTCCCGGAGCCACCATGTTGATCCTGGACTTTATCATCGCAGCTTCCAGAGTCACTGCATGTTCATCGCTCAATGTGAGGCACAAGGATGCACAGAGTCCTAAAGAGGAATACACTGACTTAAAAGTTTTCAAAAAATGGCAAGCTGTGAATAGACAATGATTGAGGAATTTATTTAATTCCCTTTTTTTTTTTTTTTTCCCCTCCAAGGCTCCAAGAGTCGAGGCCCAGATTCTTCTTGGGTCTCTGGTGTGTTTCCCCAACTTTTATGAGGAACTTGCTGCTCTCCATCCGACCACTGCCGACGTTGTACGGACTAAATTCCCCGAGGTCAAGGTACGTGGAGGTACCTTCACCTGCTGATTTGTGTGGTTGGAGCAGGTCGCCATGGCAGCCACAGGGGTGGGATGAAATATGCTTTTTAAACATGCTCAAAAACTTTCATCTATTTTCCTGTGCCATCCAGGTCAGTCTTGATGCTTTAACTCAGGTTTGCTTGTCCATAGGGGATCTCAGCACAGAATATTAGGTTAATGTCTCATCAGCTATTCCTGAAACGGCTCAGAGCTGTGGGAGTAATGTTGTTTGTGTTGTTGTTGCTGTGTAAACAGTTAATGCCATGCGTGGCAGCACCTCAGGCCCTCTCTTTGGTTTCTTACGAGCCAGAACCCGGTTTTGAATCACTAAGCGATCATTAACACCGACTGAAAAGACCAGCAAGTGTGCGAATTTGCCTTAACTTGTTGTGTTAACTTGATTGTGTGCTATAGCTTGCATACCACTTAAAGTGACTCTTCATTACAAGCACCAGTTGTAGAAGTTTTCTGCTGCTGTTGCTGACAAAGTCTTTAAATCTTTGTTGTGTTTTTTTTTTTAAGGAACACGTTATCAAAACCATCCTGACCTCTGCCAGGGATGAACCCTCTGCTCCTGCAAGGTATGTGTCAGATGATGATTTTTATTTTTTATTTTTTTACCTTTGAGTGTGTGTATTATAACTCGCTGCTTCTGTCCCCGCTCTGTCAGATGTGTGGCTTTGTGCAGCCTGGGTATCTGGCTGTGTGAAGAGTTGGCTCATGGAACTGAACATCCTCAGATTAAAGAAGCTCTCAATGTAATCTGTGTGACCCTGAAGGTAGGTTTTATAATTATTAGTTATATTTTGTCCCATTTTTTTTTTTTTTTTTTTTTTTTTATACATCCCACATGTTATAGCACTTACTATCACGGTTCCACTTCTCTCACACTGGATGATGACCCTATTATTATAAGGTTAAAAAAAGAATAAAAATGAGCCAGATTGTGGATGGTCTAAGCAGAGTCTTGGTGAGTTCTTCAATAGTGCTTAAAGGACCAAAAGGCTACTGAAATTATAAGGGGAGACTCG
>NW_015112729.1:0-10074 GCF_001443285.1 Poecilia latipinna
GTGACATTTCGGGATGCAATATGCTTTAATGAGTCTTCCTGTGTGGGTGAATTTTTCTATAACATAGATGTGGTGCTGCATGCGTGTGTCATACCGAGTCAATAATTCCTCTGAGGGCTTGGAAGCCTCCCGTTACTGGAAACACATGTTCCATGGTATCTGCAATAGTTGCAAGCTGCAAAAATATAGAAACAGGAAGCAAAACTGAGTAGATGCTTTAACACATTTGCGACATTTTATTTCTATGTGCGTCTTACCTGGGTCTGGTTGAAGTCTTTGACTCCTACACAATAAACAATGGCTCCCAAAGACCTGGCTCTTTGTGCCTGCAAGGGTTGGTCGAACATTTGGTAAGATTTTAGTGTCTCTGCTTTTCTGCTCATCTAAAATGGCCTTAGAGATGTTAATATGTGAGCAAAATGAACTTTTAGGCTATTTCTCAAAGCTTTATTCAAGTCTCTCATAATAAAGATGACTTACTGACACTTTGAGCTGTTTTTGTGTCATTTTGTTCTGATACAAAACAACAAATAATTAAATCCTAACCACTACATTTCCTTTTAATTTTGAACAGTCCATGATTTATTGTCATACAATTAAATGCTGAATATCCATTTTGTCATAATTCTTCAAGCGAAACAATTATTCTGCCAGTCTTTTCAAGAGTGACGTATAAACAAATTCACCCACTGTGGGAGCTGAGTGTTTTTCAGCATAAATCCAAGTCATCACAACCTTCACTGTTCTGTTCCTGAGGCTCAGGTCTCGTTTTCTGGATGCTCAACAGCTTTGTTCCTTGCTTTTTCCTTCCCCAAACTTCCCTTAAAAATTGATTTAGAGCCATAATATGGAATTTTAGTAATTTCTTTAGTTTGTCATTAGTGGTTAGTAGATGTTGATTTTATGTAATTTTCTCTAGCTGCCTCTGTCAGATCAGGTCATAAATGAAATACTTCATTTCAGCCACTTCCACTCCCAGCAAGTAAGGAAGCAACATTTAAATTGGAATTTCCTAAGTTTAAGCCACAAATTCAATCGATCAAAAGTTTTCTAGAGCAAAACTGATTTCAACTAGAGTGGTAATAATCCACAACAAGGCCGCATGCCATAGCGCATTTCTTCCCGCATTAAAACGCATTAACACACATTAACACACATTACCTCACGCTGTGCTGTGTCGTACTGCCTTTCCTTCAGTTCCCCATCTGTCAGAGCGATGATAACACTGGCAGTCCCTACAGAAAACATGGAGCATATATGTTTGTTTTTGCTATTATATTTAATTGTGGTTAAAAAAAAACAAACAAAAAACATTTCAGATGGAGCTTACCTCGGTTCTCATGGTAAATCTGTGCATTAGCCTGTAATAGCAAAAAAACAGGTATCAGTCAATATTCCATTAAAATGGTTTCACACAGTAAAATAGTCACATATTATTATTTCTGCTAATCCCAGGAGATGCAAGTTAGATCATGACATTCAATTAGAGATTAATAGAAAAGAATTTAATGCGCACATAAATGTGTGCCAGTTTTTCTTGTGTAAAATTAACAATGAGTGACTGGAGGAAATATTATTATTTTAGCATAAAGGCGTTAAAAGTTTAACAGGAGAAAAAAACATATTGTGAGGAAAAAATCATGCTAGTCAAGGTAACTGTCTATATAACAATAATTAAAAAAAAAACTTTAAAAAAATGTATAGTTCCCAATTGTGAATTCTAGCATAATAATTATGACTGCAGACATAAACCTGCACACCTAAGTGTTCAAACCACAGGGAGTTAACCTCTGCCTGCAAACCGTCCAACTTGTTTTGTTTTGAGATTTTTCCGAACTTTGCTTTATGATGTCATCATTTAACATTTTCGCTTACATGCTCAACTGTCCTAAGTGAAAAAAAGTAACTGTCACTACCAATTACTATAAAGTGAGCTGTAAAAGAAGGGGTTGTTAAAAAGACAGGCGGTAAAATGGAGTGCTTTGGGCACACATACACAGGCAAAACAGCAGTTTGCAATTTTTTTTCAGATTCAGGCAATTCAGCTAAACCTTTGTTTAACTGAATAATATAAATCATTGCGCCACAGGGGAGGCATTTAGTACACAAAAACAGAATTAGTCATACCATCTCCAGGCCGAGGTTCATGCATGTGTCTCCTCCAGGAATAACATCGTTCAGAGCCCTCAAGCCTTCGGTTATGGCCTCCCTGAGGAGTAAAACACAAACATCCAGATTAAAAACACCCTAAACAAACTGAGGGGGGAGTTCTTATTAAAATAAATAGAACAGAGTAGGTAGAGTCAACAGAATGTTTTTGAGTCAGGTAGAACCTAGTGTTTGGATGGATGGATGGATGGATGGACGGATGGATGGCCGGGCGGATGGGCAGACGGACGGACAGATGGACGGACAAAACACTGAGTGTGTTACCTGTTCTCGGTCAGCTCCATGATGATTTTTCCTTGTGTGGAAAAGACGATGAAGGACATCCTCAGCATGGGGCTGCAGGCACAAAGTTGTTCCACTTCAGCTTTCAGTAAAAACAATAACAAAACATCCAACAACTTATATGCGTCGTCGTCCATTTTACCTGATAAACTTCTCTGCTAGGTGCTTCACAAAGGAGTAAATCTCGTTCCAGTGATGCTTCACGCTGCCAGATCTGAAAATCAGCATTTTTCCCAGTTAAAAAAAACAAACTCTGAATCCATGTATACATAGCAGTGTTAATATTGTCCTTAGAAAACACGCAGATGCATCCCACATGCTTCAGAATAAAAGTCACCCCTCTCTCTGCCGAGGTCAACCCTCTGATGATTTAGTAACATTCCTTTAGTTTGGACTGCAACCCGTCATCTGTGAGCTGCTGGTTAGTCTGCTGCATGATGCCATAAACGGAACCGTCTCTTTTAAGCCCGTCTCACAGTGCTGCTAATGGGAGCTAATTGCTGCTGGGCCACAGGGTTGAGGTTAGACAGGGACAGATGCAGCAGTCTGCCTCTAAACAGGGACCGCGTAGCAAGCAGCTGGCCTCTGTTCGTGTTCGAGTGACAGTGTGTGTGCGTGTGTGTGTGACTGTGAGGGGGAACAGATGGTCCCACTATGCACGGCCAGCCCAACAACAGGTTGGTCCGTCCGCTAGAGTAAAAAAGGCTTTGACATGAACAACAGAGGGAACCATAACTAACACTCAGCAGGGGGGAGATGTCTGAATGTGTGTTGCAGGAAGTAACATCAAAGCCCTTTAGCAGCAAATCTGCATGAGTTTTAGAGGGTCATAAGTAAAATGAAACACAGAGCCTGTTGGGTTCAAGTGGGACTGTTTGTATCCTCTATATAAATATAGACTTCTCTCTCAGTTTACCATCTTCTGTGGAAGTATCTGATAAACAGAAAAGCAGCAGGAGGAGCTTCCTGCTTGATCCCTATCTTATTGAGAAACTTTGTGCACTAAAGCTCAACAGAAACTCTGCGTCATTTCACTGTGTTTGTGAAAAGGATCGCATAAAGTTAAAACAGTCCAGCTGATGTTCTTTTTAGCAAAATAAGACCTAAGCACATTTTTCGACCTACGTGCATGCAACAGTAACGTGCAGAAACGGCTAAAGCGAAAGAACTTCATATTATTAATGTTCTATAATTTGCAAAGTCAGAACATGGTAAATGAATATTGCTGCAGTTTATTGTTTGACTTTTAAGTCAATACAAGACAAAACATAAAGACAAATTTTGGAAAGGGGGGGGGGGGGAAACAACTTACAAACATGTTAGCCGCTGATTAACTCAAACACAAGTATGTAAAAATGCAGCTGAAACCAGAGTGTTATACACACTGTTTAAAAAGACTTTTTTTTTCCTCACTGTGAGACTAAACATTTCCTGTCAGCCTTGATTACCCAAATAATTTTGCAGCTCTTAAACAGCAGAACAATGAGAGGGAGAAATCTTTTTAACTTATTGTTTTAATTCATGTCTTTTCTTGATATTTGGTTTCATTTCCATTAAATTACATGACTTGGGCCAAACATGTTGGGTATCCTTCCACAAGCTTCTCACAGCAATTTGCTGGACTTTTGGCCTCTTTCTCCAGACAGAGCTGGTGTAACTGAGCCAG
This sequence comes from Poecilia latipinna, assembly GCF_001443285.1. Taxonomy (NCBI): domain Eukaryota; kingdom Metazoa; phylum Chordata; class Actinopteri; order Cyprinodontiformes; family Poeciliidae; genus Poecilia; species Poecilia latipinna. The sequence continues at coordinate 4,118 of NW_015112729.1, forward strand.
GTTTGTTAAGCTGCCTCACTCGCTCACGCCTTTTCTGCTTTCTGTGGGAATGAGACCAGGGCTTTGCAATGGCCACTCCTAAATAATGACTCTGTTGTCCTTAATACACCTTCTAACTAACTTGGCTGTGTGCGAAGGGTTATTATCCCTTTGGAAGATCCATTGGTGGTTTAACTTCCTGGCTGATGTTCTTCTGAGATGTTGCTTCAATATTTCCACATAATGTTCTTCCCTCAAGCCATCTAATTTGTGAAGTAACCGTTCCTTCCTGCAGCAAAACATCCCCATGACAAGTAGAGGTGCACTGATTGCAGTTTTCTGGCCGATCGCCAATTACCAATCTTTAAAAAGCCAATACCTGTTTTTTTTTTGTTTGTTTTTTTGCCTGAAATGTTGTAAATATAGAAAGATAGTCGCTGCGTTGGTAACGGTAGTGTGACTAACATGCAGATATGATCTGGTGGGTTTATCTACCAGTCAAACTTCTCTCATATTAGAGCAGAAGAGGACGGTGGTCGAGTTTTGGACCCTCGCAGAAGTAGATAAGATCAGAGGATATGATCAGTTTCACATGTAGGTATCGGTCGATCACCGATCTCCCATAATTAAGGAAATTTGCACAGATAAATCAGTGCAACCCTAATACTGAGGCTTTCAAGCTCCACGTTTTTTCCTGTACCTAAACACTTAAACATTAGTTTAATTACATCACAGGACATATTTTCCAAAAAATAAACGTATCTATCTCAAAGTATGTTTTCTAACTACAAAGTTGGCTTTTTAAGTTGCTGTTGAAGTAATGGCCTTCTTTTTGCTGGGTAGACTTTCTGCCCATATCCAAATGACACTCTCCTACCAGCTTCAACCAGCCTCCTTACAAGGTCTTTTACTTTGGCTTCAGGGTTGTTATGCATATTTCTCACCAAAACACGCTCATCCCGGGGACACAGAGTCGGTGTTCTTCCTGAACGGTATGCCGGCTGGACATCCCTGCTATGTCTATACTCTTAATTATTTGAACAGATGAATGTGGTGCATTCAGCCATCTGGAAACTGTAAAGAATGAACCAGACTGGTGGAGATTCACAATTCCTCTTCTTGATATTTCACTGATTTCTATTTATTTTTCAATAATGTCAGAGGAGAAAGCCCTGTTGTCTTAAAATACATTCATAGGGTGGAATCCATTTAGCTCAAAGGTTGTGAATTACTCTATCCGTACTTCCTGAAGTCGTGACATTAATTAACCTAAAAAAAGGAACACTGTTTTTTTTTTTTTTATCTTGTTAAACATCAGATAGTTGGGAAAATCTGATTATTTGAGTTTTAAACAATGCATGTAAATATTTGGTTTCAAACTACATATGAAAATTTGATGTCACTTTTTTTCAATGTTGTTGAATTCAATGTAAAAATTTTTTTTAATAATAATAATAAAAGACTGGGTTACTTCTACAGCTAAAATCAAAACTTTAACAAAACCAAAGTTATCGTCATTTTATTTCGGTAGATTTATTTTCAGGTTCTGAAGACCAGACATGACAATGCTACCCCCTTTAAAAAAGAACATAAATCTGTTTGAGACCTCTACACAACAGTCATTATTACTGAATTTATGAAGACCCAGACTGGGAGGACAAAAAAAAAACCCTGTAGCCTGGTTTGAAGTGAGGATCAGACATGGCTTTAAGAAGGTGGCGCTCATGGTAATTTAGTTTTTCTGTTGCTTGCAGTTATGAGCTCATAACCCTGTCACACAGCCAAAGTCAAACATGAGGGACAGACAAACACCAATGAGGTGATGTCTAAAACCTAGATGCACATTTGCTGTTTTCAGCTTTGCTCTGCACTCTGCCATGGAAATATTAGATTGGGTCACTGGGTGGCATTTAAGATCCGCAGAGCGCGGAAACGAGACAGTCCTATCTCGGAGGAAAGATCAGCGGCTTCCTGAAGGCCTGATGAAGCTTACAGCTCCAGAGGCTTGGCCATGCATGATGTGCCGCACTCCCGAGGCTCCGACTAAACTTTTTGAAGCAAAGGGTAAAGACTGAACAGTGGCAGACAGATGGCGAGGTGGACATCTGAAAGATCGCCCAACGTGTCTAAACCCGACCTAAATGTCACTCAGTTTGTCAACTTCACAGCTCATGGGGCGGTTCCACTGAGGACACTGGAAGACGGGCATTCTTTCTCAAGCTTATGCTTGCAAGTCTTGGATTAAGTGCAGCGTCGTCTCAAACTCAATCTTTACTCCATTAAAGACTTGTTGTAATTTTCATCTTCTAGTCAGATTGAGCAAACAATTCGATTGTGGTGTTGGGTGTTTGTTTTAATTTTTTTTTTTTTTTTTTACCTCTGCTAAGACAGCATGTTTTGAAAAGTCATAATTTCAGTACATTTGGCTCATGATGTGCATAAGCAGCTATTTTATTTTGTTGCTCTCACCAAAAAAAACAAAAAAACATCTTTTGTAGCAATTTAAAAAAAAATCAAACTAATTCAGGGCTACGAGATGAAACGTTTGATGTTCCTGTGTGAAAAATTTATCGTGGTCTCAGTAGAGATTGCAGCATTTTCTTGATGGCCTATTTGGCACCAAACTCTCAGTGCCTCAAGATGACCAAGATCCTTTTCTACAAGCCACATCACCACATTTCTGCCAACATCCACTTTGAGTTTTGATGATAAAACTGAGCTTGTTAGGATATTTAGCATGCCATCACATATGAGACAAAGACTTGGAAGAAATGTTGGAAACAATAACAACTGCAGGGTTGATTTTGCTGGGAATTTTTTCAGTGTGTGGCTTTGTCTTGACCTTGTTGCAAAAGCATTTTTGCTGCGCTACAGTAAGGTTGCTCCTAATGGTGTGTGAGGTTAAAAAAAACAACAAGATAATATTGTTCTTGGAGAATCACTAGCCGTGCTCAGAATATATCTCCCTCCCCTTCCTTTATTTTTTTTATTTCTGGCAATATTATCACCAGTTATTAGCCTGGTCTGTTATTTCAACATTTCTTTTGTTTATGTTTTCTTTTAATGATAGAGAATCTTGAAAATGTGCATGTAACAGTGAATTTAGTGTACTCAGTGTCTGCATTTCTTTTTAAGGAATGAAGTGTAATGCCGTATGCAATGTGTCTGAAATAATAAAATTGGTCTATTTTTTTTATTTTTATTTTTTTTTTACTAATGAATATGTTCTGCTCTGGTCCTGATTTGCAGTGTTTATTAAATAAGATGACAAATGAAGTGAGGTAACTGAAAAAAAAAAAACAAGCTGCAACTAAATTTGAATGAAACTAAAACACTTATATTTAGAAATAAAAGATAAATAAGCAAATAGAGGGCCGACTTAGCTGGAAATCACAACACTACATACATTCACTCTAAGGTAAGGAGAAGCATTGCAGTGAAAAAGAATGACAACCAAACAGATCAATAAATACATAAATTGTTTGTACATCACTCCATGTTCTCTGCTGCTAACTGGTTTCACCTGATTTCAGCTGCTGTGCAGAAGTCTGGATGAGAAAGTGGATGGTAACTAGCACCGGCAATTTCTTCATCAAAAGAACATAAAACAAACATAAAATGTTTCAAACAAACCACTTTAAATCGATGTGCTCACTAAAAGAAAAGCAGCTGTTTGTGTGTGGAGTCGTGAACATAGGCATGTTGGCTAGACATAAATCAATGCTCAAGGCCTGAATTTAAATACGGTTCAGATAAAAACCTCAACATATGTATGAGGTTGAATACATATGCATGCCACACTTTAGAGTCCTCAGATTTTTAAGTCTTTTGCAGGTTTTTAGAACGTTTTCTTCCAGGATTTCCCCGTATTTAACTCATCTGCATCATCCCTTCAACTCCCATGTTAAAGAAAAGCTCACAGCACAATGCTGCCACCACTGTGTTTCATCATATCTACATCTGCATAGTCCAGACACAATATAAGCCACATCGCACTTGTAGATGGAAAAAAAAGAAAGATGAAACGACCTGATATTATAAAAAAATTATCTAATGTTGACTTAAAACCTGTTTTAATACAAGGTGATCTCTTGGCAATACCTCAATATTAGCTATCTTAGGACGTCAATTAACATTTTTAAATATACTCTCTAACATAAGGCTAATGTGCATAAGTCTAAATATGCATTTTATTGATATTGTCCTGTCAAATAGTTGAACTTTCTTACAATTTTCCATAATGAATCCTTAAGCACTTTATTGGTCAGTGGTTAACACTTCATTGTTGTCATTTCTCTGTCAAGTTTACTGGAAATGGAAAAAAGTACACACTCACCATTTATGAAAATAGTTCAGCTCTATGATGCTCTAAAAATACAAGGAAAATTAACTTTTTTTAAGATTCTCTAAGTGTTCCTGTTGCTTAGATTTATTATTTAAAAATTAAATTAAAATAATATTCTTCAATGAAAATAATGACCTATGATTTAGAAGGGGCTGGATTAAATAAGCAGAGCTCCTCTTTACACTCTTTTGCTTGACTGTAAATCAATGAGATTTGAGTTACATTTATGCTGTTTTACTTTATCTGACTTTATTTTGGCAATATGTTTCCCTTATCCTTTAGTTAAAAACCCATGTCATGTCTACATGTTCCAAATAAAAGGTAATGAATTAATCAAAACTGAAACTGAATTGAAGGATGGGGGTGGGAATGATGCGGATGATTTTGCTGCAATCTGCAATTTTGCCTCTAGATGGCACTGTAATAAATACTGTTAACTTAAATTGTACCTTTAGGTATATTTTACATCTCCTTTGTTTTAAATTTTTACTATTTTACAATTAAAGATTTCAGCCAGAGTTTGCAAAAAAACATAAAAAATAAATAAATAATAATAAAAAAAATGCTGTTATCCAAAACACAATAACTTATATCTGCGAACTTGCAGGATTAAAGAAAGAGTGATCATTTAAGTCAGGGCACAAGTGAAAAGGACCCGTTGAGGAGTTCACCGGGCCATGCAGGCAGCACCGCTGCGGGCAGCTTCTGCAGCTGTGTCCGCAGGCGTCATCAGCCTGAAACCCTATCCTGCTCGCCCTGCCCACATCCGTGGGTAACACAGCCTTTTTTTGACTCACCACTTTCAGCCAGACAAAAAGAAAAACACGCTCCGAAAGTCTCCGAAATCCAGAATATTCTCTCTACTTGAAAAATCACTACAGCCTGCATAGTTGAACATATCTAAAACAAAGAGAAGTGGTTTTAGGTGTGTTCCTAAGCAAATGGACATTCAGGAGGAAGGGGGGGGGGGGGGGGTAGTTTTGTGACACATAGGCACTTTTATCCCGACACTGACTTTGTAGAATAATAAACCCTACGATGCAGATGTTTAATGTATAAGTCACCCATGACGCCGCACTGAGTAGTTTTCTTCTCTAAAGCACCGTTAGGCCACAACAGGACGATTGATGCGCTCCACGTTTCTAAGCTCGGTTGCATGGCAATGCGCAGCGAGCAGAAAGTAACAATGCCATAAATAATATCAGGGGACTCACTTGTCCAGAACAAAGTAGAGGTCAAACGCGCCCTGACAGGACATGGTCTCCTCCTCCTCCTGTTGCTCTCCCGGCGGCTCCCCTTCCACCGGGACGCAGAGGAGGAAAAATCCAAGCGAAGCAAAGGCGAGGAGCAACAAGCGAGCCTGTGTCCACGCCATCTTTCCAGGTTAGCACTTTACTTCTCCAACACTGCAACCACTCAGGATCTTCACATTTCTCTTTACTCGTCTGTTTCCAAACAGACTGTTGGGATTATTATTATTATTATTATTATTGTATGTGTGTGCCTTCAAGGAGGAGTCTCAGCCCAGGAGGAGTGTTGCTCTGCTCAAGCCGGGCTCTTCAAGACTTCTCTTTCGGCTGACGGGGAAAAAAAAAAAAAAAAAAAAAAAAACCTGAAAGGGGGGAAGGATGAA
>NW_015112729.1:13354-36147 GCF_001443285.1 Poecilia latipinna
TCCTCGTCAAACCGGGGCCTTTAAAAACTTCGTTTTGGGCGGCGGGGAAAAAAAAAAAAAAAAAAAAAAAGCATGAAAGCGGGGCAGGATGAAGGAGATGCGAGAGGAGAACCGAGAAGAGGAGAGGAGCGACACCCGAGGAGAGATGCAAAACTTCACTTTTTCCATTTGTTTCCAAAGGAGAAGAAATCCTCTCTGTTCAAATTCGGGGGCAGATTGCCACAATTTGTGGATTACGCGTAACGCACAAACGTAACAAAAAAAAAAAAAAAAAACACATTTGCACGACATCTAAAGGTTTTAGCCTTGATTTTTGTATTTTCGTGTAATAATAATAAAAAATGTATACACATTAACAACTGACCGCAAGTAACATTGATTTTGTTATAGCTTTATAGATATTCATATATGACTTAATCACGTCATAGTTTGACATAAAGCAGCTGGGTGTATGAGGGTTTCCCCTGCCATGCTCATCCATTCATTATCATGCGTTATAATATGCGCTTAATTTGTCTACAACATTTCGCCCCAACATCAACACCAGAAGAAGTGCGACTGATGTTTAAGGCAGTGCCGGTCTAAGACTGTCTGGGGCCCTAAAGCTTATTTCACTTGGGCTCCATTTCCACTTTATTTATTACATGAATACCATTAAATAAATTGTGAAGAGCCAATGTAATGCAGACTTGGATCAATCAGGAAAGTGTAACTGACTGTTAGCTAGAAGCTTACATCGTGACTGTTACCATATAAAACTGTTGACGTTTCAGTCAGCATGATTACTTATGTCCTAAATAAATGTAAAACTGGATCATTTTAAGCTCCTTTATTTTTTCTTTTGAAGATGTTTGAGGTCAATAAGTGTTGTCAGAGGTTTGTTTTTGCGTTTTGTTGGCTCAATTAGACCACACAAAGCTGAGCTGGAGAAAAAAAAAATCATTTCAGTCATTCACATTTTGCAGTTCACCAGTAGATTTGGGACGCAACTTATTTTCATGGCCACTAGGGGACTCCATAGGAGACCGGTAAGTTTCCAAACATCTGTGATTGTCACAAAAATAAAGAAAATCACTTTAACATGACAAGCTATCGCAAGTCCACGGTGACACAAAGTTAAATATATATCACAATACAGAGAAAGGTTGTCACAGTAGTTCTCATGAGGTCGCCTCATGAGAACTACTGTGCTTTTACACTCAATTTTGTCAATTTTAGTCACAAACTATCTCAGATAACGGAAGTTTAATTGAAATTGGTTATATTAAACATTAATAGTAAGCTGTTCTTATTTCCAAATAATAAATATATAAGCCAACCAACAAAAATAAATAAATAAATGATTAATTCTTCCACCAAAGCCCCTTAAATTTATTAAGGTCATTTGATAGTTGGAGAACTTCCAAGGAATCCTTTCCTCGGGGTTTTTTACTTTCTCATTATAAAACAAAAAGTTGGCTCAGAAACCAGCAGGACATTTAGGCCACCCCAAAATTGAAAGCTCTGATGCAGAATAATCATTAAATGCTCATTAAACAAAAAACATTTAGTTATGAATAATGCATTGGCCCGTTGGCAAGCCCAGACCCTGAAAGGCTCACACAATGGCAGCCAACTTCATTGCATTTTCTTTGGCCACACTCTGCCAAAGTAACTGTTTTTATAGAAACGCGACCAAAAGGAGCGGTTCTGTTGTGCAATAGAGCATATGATCATTTTTCGAGCACAGTTAAAAAGTCATAATAACTGGACTGATTTATTTTACGCACTGTGAAATATCACAAAGTACAGACTGTAGTGCAGTCGCACGTATAAGCACAAGGCTAAAATGAACACGACGAAGTAGGAATTTGCGTTGATACACTGCATTCCAGATTAATGCCAAAATCCTGTTTTCATATGGGAAACACTGTGAATACCGTATTATCACTTTAGATGCTGCAGCTAAACGGGTGCATGAGCGCGTGCGACCGTGAGCGCGCACGTGTTATAATGAGTGCGCCGCGCTTCAGGCTTCAGTTTCCTCTGGGAGAGGAAGAGGAGAGAGGCAGCAAGTGAGGAAGAGCTCTCAGTCGGAGAAGGAACTAGTCCAAGGGAGCTTCGCTTCTGAGGTCCGCTCTGCACCTGCCGGAACCAACAGCATCCCTCCATGTTCGCCGGGTGAGTCCGTCAGCAGCATCCTTCATCCGCGTCTCCTCTGCAGCAGGAACACCACGGACCAGTCACAGCCAAACATGCTCAAACGCTTTTTTTGTTTTTTTTTTTAAAGAGCGGCACCAAATTCTTCCTATAGGTTACAATATCGTATGTTCATATGTTTGTGTAAACTAATAGATCGGCATTTTGCATTTATATGTTTCAATGATCGTATAAAATGTTTTTTTTTTTTTTTTTAAAGCCGCTGAACTTCTCTTGCGCGCAGAGTAGCCAGTTGGACTCCACGGCAGATGCGGAGACAAAAGGAGTAACCGAGTGAAAAACCGTAACAAAGAACGTTAGAAATTATTTCACTCCAACACCAGCTGTGTCTGCCTCCCTCTGGGATTTTATTTTTTCATCAATATTTCAAAAGGATTTTTTTTCCCCCGATCATTTGTTATCTGAAACCCAGTTCGCTTCACATGTTACAGATTTAAAAGATTTGTGTTCTATAGCAAATTACTTGATGCACAGCTTTTATCCATGCCATTTAGATATTATTTGATCGTAATAAATAAATAAATAAATAAATAAATAAATAAATAAATAAATAAATCAGTATCTGATTCTGATGATTCTTCTCCAGCTTAGCGATGGATCACGCTCTCCAGACTCGGTCCATCTGGTCCACTGACACTAAATTCCTGCAGCATCCAACGGATCTGAACACCAGTGTGGTGGTGACGCGCTGCATCCCTGCAGGAACGTGCTTTGGTCCGTGCGTCCTTCAAAACACTTTCTACGAAACCATCGCCTTTATTGCCCAGAAATGCAGCGACAAGACGGCCAAGTCCTACATGTTCAGGGTGAGTCAAAGGTCAGGCAGCGTGTACATGTGGACTTCAAACGACTTATATGTGAACTTTAAAATAAAAATAATAATAAAAAGTGGCATTAAAAACAGCAGCCACAGCAAAACAAACAACAATAAACAAAGTCGCCCTTTTGGTGTGTCGTGCCAACAGGTCGACCCAGAGGCCATGCGCAATTCAGCTCTGGTGTTCTCCTGGCTGCGGCTGGTGCAGGCTGCGCGTAACGCAGAGGAGCAGAACGCGGAGGCGTTTCTGAAAGCGGGTCAGGTGTATGTGCGCACTACGCGGGACATTCAGTCTGAGGAGGAGCTGCTGGTGTGGTACGACCAGGAGCTGTCCGACTTGCTGGGGTTCACAGACATGATCAAAGGGCTGAACGGAGGTGAGATGCAGCTTTTAGTGAGTACCGATGTCTATAGGCTGCTTGGATGGATTGGATTAATTAAAGGGATTTAGACAGTGGTTCAGACTGATATTCAACAGCATTTTGAGAACTTCCTTTTATACATAACGGTGATGACAGTGGACAACTGTGTAAAGGCTATTTGCTGGTATGTGTGTAGATGTTGCAGCTGCACATTAGATCCAGAAAAAAACAAACAAACAAACAAACAAACAAACAAAAAAACAGATACAACTTACATTTTTAACAAAAGATGTCTTATGGACTTTATACACAAGATCAACGTGTTAAATGGAGGTGAGATGGATCTAGTTTATAAGCATAAGTTCAAGCTGCACCAAGGTTTTTTTCTCGGTTGCTTTGGGCATTTTATTAAATAGTGGGATTTCTTTATAAGGACTGCGCTGTCCAGCCAGACTGAAATTTAACATGTTTGTGAACTTCAGTCTCTTCACACACAGTGGACAGCGATTCAAAGGTCTTCGTCTTGCATGTGTTTAGGTGTTGCACATGCAAATAAGCCAAATATTAAATAATCATCTCTCCATTAAAGTGGATGTCATCCATCACTGGCATATTAACCAGCATTTTTTTTTGTGTGCCAATGCTAGAAATACTATTCTTGTTAATACACCAAGAGTAGTAACTGTTTCTACAGATGCTTTTGCTGTTATGCTAAAATTTGCATTTTTTAATAAAAATATTTATTCTATACATAAAAATAGATGTACATACACACGTACATTTTAGTCTTTTTGTACTTTATTGTAGTTCCTCTAAAGTTAATGTCTTTGTGCTGGGAGTGAGCGAGACTGAAGTCAAATTCTTTGTTTCTGCGCACAATCATGGCAGCTGGCTACGTGAGTTTATCGGTCACTATATTTGCTTTGTATCTTGAGCTACAAACAATATTTGTGTTACTTTTATAGAAATATTTTTGTTGGAACTCAAAGTTCACAAAGAGGGTTTGAAGAGCCTAATGGAAAGAGATGAAGGACTGAAGAATAAATAGGAACGCCCAAACCAAGAGGTTAGGGATGGGGATGCATTTATGACTCCACTAGTTTAACAGCAATATTTTAGCATATTTCAGCCAGTGCACGGTATGTTTTGTTTGTCATATTCGAAAGTCTAAACACACCAAGTGAAATAAATAAATAAATAAATAAATAAATAAATAAATAAATAAATAAATAAATAAATCCCAAGTGATGTTATACATGCATTTTTTCTCTTTTCTAGAATACAAATGCGGGAGATGCAACCAGATCTTCAAAAATCAGAATCCATTCGTGGCTCATTGCAGATTTCTGTGCACCCAATCGAAGAGCGACGCCTGGAACCGTGAGGTCTATGAGCTCAAGCACGTGGAAACCAAGAGGCATCACCGAGTGACCGACTTCCACAACATCGCCAGAGATCTAGAGCAAAAAATATCTGGAGGAAGCGACGAGGCGGAGACTCCCTCCAGAAAGAGAAAGGACGAAGATGCTCCGGTCCCCAAGTGGCGAAAAACGGTTCTGTTAGAGAAAACGAATATTTCAAACGATGAAAATGTCACCCAAATGGGTAAGAGCTGCGACCAGGCTGCGGATGATTCCTTCTCCTCATCCTCTTCCTCTCCTGACAAACTCAAAGCTGACAGGGTCAAAGCAGTTCGTGCGCCACGAGGAAGCGCTGATTCAGCTGAAGTTGGAGAAGTCAGCGCAGCTTTTACGCACCATAAAGTGCCTGACACACGTTTGGGGACAGGGGAAGGATCTGGTGTGCTTTCGAGCGGCAACAGCGCGTTTTCTCTGGTTCTGTCGAGCAGCCAGGGCGAGCAGAAAAGCGCGTTTTGTAAACCTGGTAAAAGGACATCTGCTTTGAACCAGCAGATCCGACTAAGCAGCGCTCCAACAGCCCCCTCTAGCCGCGTGGATGAGATCACTGACGTGTTCACCAACAGGACTATTCTGGGATACAACAACCTGATGGCATCCAGCATCGTGGGCGGTGACATGCAGACTTTGGCCTCCCCGATTCCATTAGGCAACGCTTTCCATTACGCGCCGGAGCACTGGTCCAGAAACCTCCAGACCACATCCGCCCTCACGGTCCTCCCGCCGACTTTCACCTCCTCATTCGGCGTGTCGGTGCAGAACTGGTGCGCCAAATGTAACCTGTCCTTCCGCATGACCTCGGATCTGGTGTTTCACATGCGCTCTCACCACAAAAAGGAGTTCGCGGCGGAATCTCAGGTGAGACGTAGGAAGGAGGAGAAACTCACCTGCCCGATTTGCCACGAATACTTCAGAGAGAGACACCACCTGTCGAGACACATGACTTCTCATAACTAACATAAAAAAAAGAAAAGAAAAAGATTAATTTAAACTTGAAGACTTTGATGTGTATAATGAATGTATGTAATTAAAGACGTGTCCGTTACAGTTTGTCCACCAGATGGCAGCAGAGGGACGCGTCTGTCTTGGTGGCCCTGTACGTTAAGCAGTTTAACAGATTATTTTGTGCCTTATGGGGCTCAGGAGGTTGAAAAGATCTCCGGGAAAGCTGACGATTGTTGAAAATGTTTCTGTGCAGTTTCTCCTTATATTTATCAGCTGTTCTTTTTTGGAGTCGCACACGAGGTGTGGCTTGAGTTTGCTTTTAGAAATCAAATGTTATCAAAAAGTTTTTATCTTGTCACTAAAGAGCATTAGTAATTCTATAGTTGAACAAGCAGCCAAATGAGTCAAACATTTATGCAATTATTTTTTTGTTTGCTGAAACCACTCAGTGAAGGTCTGCACATTATACAAATAAAGCTCAAAGTGGAAAGAACAAGAAGAAAGTTTCATCAGGAGGTTTCATACTTCATAAGAGCTCAGGTGCAGAACTTCCAAGAAGTCTTCTTAGCATACATCAGTAGTAACCATTTGCACTTCATTTGTCTGACCAGTCACACAATAGTTGTTAGAGAGGATGAAAAAAAAAAAAAAAAAGGTTCTCAGAAAAATAGAACTAAATCCATTAGATGCTATATGGAGTATTGTTCAGTGGACCCAACAATGGAAGAAGGTGAAGGCCCTCTAGATCGACATGTTTTCTTAACAGTTTTTATCAGCTGTAGAGCATAATAATCAAAATCAAGTACAATAAACATTTGAAATAAACCATTTTGCGTGGATATTAAATGTCAGCTTCACTTTCTGAATCGAAGTAACATTTAATACACCGTATTACTGAGATGTACCTGTAAAACAGGATTTGTAATACAAAATGATTTAATTATGTTTTTTTTTTTAAAGTTGAGGTTTCCACATTTTAATCTGGATCAAACAGAACAAACAGAATAGTTATTTCAAAGTCCAAATTATAACCAGAAAATCCAACATTTTTTGTCTTTAATGAAAAGCCTAGCTGTGGTGAAAACAAAAAGATTTGTTCTCAACATATATTTATCTAATTAATAGGATTCTTAACAGGAAGAGGAGCCCAAATCAAATTCTATATAAGTGCATGAGGACTTAAGCAGAGTTAACAGGTAAATTATACATTTTATTATGCATTGATAGAAGCTCCACTGCTTTGAATTTGTGATTGAAATCCTGTCTACAAATCAGCTTGTTGCCTATTCAGACTTAACTCTAGAATAACCTCTCATGTGAATGTAAAACGTTTATGACAAAGACCCAAATATGGGGCTTAATGGGGGCCATAAAATTTGATCAAAAGAAAAAATACAATCAATCTGCAAAAAGATTTGAAACGAAAACAAAAACATCAAATGAAACTGAAAAAAAAGATTAGAAATCAAAAGAAAAGGTTTTGAAATGAAAAAAAGGGAAACTAAAAAAAAAAAAGTTCAAAAATACCTTTCAGATTCAAAGTTTTTACTTTCAGGTTTAATTAAAGTTGTGAATCAAAGCTTGCTTTATTTGAAAATTTGAGATGGATGAAAGTAATTATGGTCAATCTTTAAAAGTTAGAAACAATCATTTTAATCTTTTTGGGGCTGAATTATAGAACATGCAGTGAAAAGAAACTTTTGTTACTGTTGGTTTAATTTTGAAGCAGCTGAATTTCTCCTTGGATGAGGAAAATATTTCAAAGAAAAATTAACCAGTTCATATTTTCAACACATAGGATGAGATTTCTTAACATTGCAGCTACAGACTCACCCGATTAGACAGATTAAGCAAGAGAAACAGTAGCTTTTGTACTAATGAACAGAGGTATGGCTCTGAGCTCAATAACCAGACCATTTCATCCAGGTACAGAAAATTCTCTGTTGTCTAATAATTACTTTATTGCTCCCCTATAATTTATCCATAATGCTGTAGAAAGGTAAATATTATTCTCGGTTCCCCACTTGTCTTGTTTCACTTTGGTTTCTACACATATTGGCCCATTTGCACAAGTCTGCTGTGGTTTTCTGGGCTCTCCTGTGAGAGTGATTGTAGATGACATGCAGTTCACTTTCTGATGGCAGAATGGAGGCAGAGACTGTAAAGAGGATCAGTCAGGAAATAAGTTAAAAAAAAGGGAAAAAAGTAGATATTTTATTATAGTGAATGCTGACACACCGAAGCTTTGACATAAAGCAAACATGATTTATAATAGCTCTAATTGCAGCCATCATTGCAGTTATAATGGTGGTTGGACTATAGTTCATTCATAAAATGCTTAGTTTATTGCTAAAAACTTCCGGTTGTTAAAAAAGAAGCAGCATTTTCTCACCCTCGTCAAGTTTGATTTCATACTGCAACATATATTCACAGTGATGTCTTTATTTTACCGTTTCATCATTAGATGCAATAACACAAAGATGCCCTTTGCCATTAAGTCCTTTAATATGGTTTTCTATAATGTTTCCCTGGTAATCCGTAGAATGAAGTGACTAATAGACATTATTTCAAATTTGAAAACAACTAACACTTCACTCTTGTCCATGCATAAATAAATTATTTTAGGAAGAAGTAGAAAAAAGGAGAAGAGAAAAGCTAAATAAGTAAATAAATATAAAAATGGTAAAAAAAACAAACAACAAAAAACCTAAGAGACTGAAAAGATATATTTCCAAATTAAAGGCTAAACTAAGTAAATAGGCATATTAATATTTACAGAAATCAGAAATTACAGTTACAAATTACAACTTTAGTATCAGTTTGTGCCACATTAGAGTAAATATATCAATCTGAATTGGTTAACATAATAATTTACCAAAAATAATATAATACGTTTTGACTTAAGATGGTACTAACTTATTTTTCATCAGCACTTCTCAGCAGACAAAAATATGATCAGAATAAGTATTGCAAATGTCTCTCTTACATACCCATCATCCATGAACATGGCAAAAATACCACAAATTTAAATTTGGACAGCAATAATCAGTCACATTAGGGCATTTTATATTCTTCCTCTCTGAAACATGTAGCTGTCTTTGGGACAGTTTTCTTTCCAGGTGTTTCACACATAAAACATTTCGTCATTATGAACAGACGTATCACACTGACGCTGTATTTCTGAGTAGTAATTGGATAGTTCATAAAAATTGGGCCTCTTTTCCTGTTACTTTCTTCTTCTGTGAGTAAAAGGGATAAGCAGATCATCTCGACACAAGATGATCTGTCTGCAAGCATCTGCAGGAAGAAAAGAAACACACTTGGAAATGCTCTTTGAATGAGCAGAAAAAGGAGGAAGTGCTCTATGTTTTGAAGTTCAAGTGGCTGACGTCCTGATGGCTGAAGGCTTGCTTCCTCCATCAACCATTTATCCGTAGCAGCCCACATCCGTCACATTATTCGCTGGACGGCTGACGCCTGAGTCTTTGGTGTGGGGCAAGAATGGGTTCAAAGGGCCCACTTCTGAGAGGAACCTTCCTGCTTTTGTACACCAGCGATGCTAAAACCATGATATCCTTTTTGTTTTGCTACAAAACGTCACACTCTAAAATTTCCAAGAAAAAACTAGTACTGTGTAAAATAATAATAATACTGCAAGGCCAATGGATTAAATTATTTTTATTCTAATTCTTATAAGGCAAAAATGTTCATAATTTAAGCAATACTCAAGTAAAAAACAAAACAAAACAGTATAATCTGAAAAGTAGCAGTACATAATCTAGTTATTGTTAGAGTCATATTAAATCAGATTTCACATCCAAAATACCAAACAAACAAAAAGAAAACAACTTACAAAACACATGTTTTTACTCTAAGATTCTTGAAGTGTTAGAGGGGAGTTGCTGGGTGTGAAGTGCTCTCTACAATTTGTTTCTTTATACAACATAAACAACATATTGTCTGCAAACAAAATGACACATATGAAGTATGCACAAAATTGGAAATTTTTAATAATCTTGTTTGCTGCCAAATAATAATGTGCTTTTGTAGTCAAAAAATTCAGCTTCACCAGTATTCTTACTCCATTTTACATCTCATCATATTAGACACACAAACCTGGGTGTATTTTGATGAGATTTTAAGGGACAGACCAACATAAAGCAGAACAAAATGTGTGAGGATGTGTGTGGAAATGATTACATGGGTTTACTATTAGTTCGTTTTTTAAATTTGTTTTATTATTGCTTTTTTAAAATAAAAGTATGAAAAATGTGGTTTGGTCCATCAACTCAATATAAAAAGAGCATGGAACGACTGCCAACCCATTCAAAGATCTGACATCAACTGGAACAATATAAGTTTTGTGATCCACAACTCTGGCAATAATGGAAGAATGGGAAGAAAATATGCGAAACAAAAGTCTTGAAAAGTTCAATTTACAATTTACTGCAAGGCATTCAGGGATATGAAGAAACCCATTCTCGTCAGATGAGATTTAAAGAGAGTTGACTGTCCTATGGGGGTAAGAGGCTGACTTAAAATGGTGAAACATGTTTAAAATGGTGAAACATCATCCTATTGGAATGCTTTTATTCAGCAGGAAGAGGGAACTTGCCAAGAGTTGATGGGAAGATGGTTGGATCTAAAGATGAGGGAGTTCTGTAAGAAAACCATTTGAGACTGCAACAAACCTGCAATTAGGGATGAGGATCACCTTCCAGGACACCGACGTTAGACATTCAACCAGAACCAAAATTGGATGGTTTAGATCAAAGAACATAAATGTATTAGAATGACTTAGTCAAAGCCCAGAACTAAATGTTAAATTTGAAATTGCTTTTCAAAGATGCCATCCTTCCAGTCTGCTGTGTTTGATGGATTATTATGCAAACACAGATCTAGGTCTCTAGAAGTTGGAAGAAACCTAAAAGTGATTATCTGACTCTGACTTGAGGGTTCTGAATACAAATGAACACCACACTTTACATAGTTTTATTTGTAAAAGAAAAAAAAATAAATCAATAGCACTCAATCTTGTATTTCCACTTTGCTAATGAGAGTTTTGTGTATTGTTCTGTCATATAAAATCCCAGGGAAATGCTTTGAAGCCTGTGGTTGTATTGGGAACAAATTTTAAAAGGTTCAACAGGTATGAATACTTTTGCAGTGCATTGTAAAACAAAACCACAAACTCAACATGAGCTGTGTTTAAAAACGTTCTGCTATTAAACAGGAAAAACATCTCTTAAATGCTCTTCTGAACTGACTGCATTCAGCAACATATAACTTATGGGTCTTCTTGGAGATACAAAACACTGTCTGTGCTTCTCTTGTCAGTGCAGAGGTCAGTCAAATTCAATGGAAGTGATTCCTTTACATCTCCCTTATTCTTGAAGGAATATTTCAGAGTAGGGTGGCATTTTTTGTCCAGCATCAGGAAACCTGTTATCCGATGCACAGTTGCACAGTTCTGCCACCTTTACACCTGTTGTTTCTCCCTTTTTTGTGTTCTCCCCTCACCACTGTTCTATCGGCAGGAGCAGGATTGGACAGACATGTTGGGGTAAATCTTGAGTACCAGGTTTCTGGATTCTTCCTGGAAGAGCACAGCCAGGGGACTCATGTTTTCTGGGACACAGCAGGGCTCAGGAATCCCAGAGATGATCCCAACAGCTCGGACTATGCTCTGTATGGTGGCGTGGTTGGATGGCCTGGCAGCCTGATAAGGTTTAAGAAAAGAAGAAACATGCAATTGTGACCAGGATATAAGGCAATGTAGAAAGAGACAAGAGAAGATGTTGGATGTGTGTACTCCTACCTGAGGCATGGGAAAACCACATGCACCAGCACAGTAATAGGCATCGAATGACTCGGGGGCTATGACCCATTCATTCCAGCCAATATCAGCAAAATCCACTCTTAGGTTCCTCCTGGAACAGCGTCTGTTCTGGCCCCACTGCCGTCTCCTGGCTTTTCGCATTGTTTGTTCATCAAAACTCAGAACAGATGACTGAGTGTGAACCCGGCCCTTGTGTTTTCCCTGATTGTTCCGCTCATTCTTCTGTCTGTCACCAAGAGAAAGTGTTGGACTCTCTTTGAGGGTACCTGAATCGTCCGTTTTAATTTGTGCTATTCTTTCTCCTCCTTTGAGGGTCTGAGGTTCAGCTTTGTCTCGCTCTTCTCTGGCCCTGTCTTGACTCTTCCCCGTCTTTTCTTTCCTCTCTGCTTTAAACTTCGGTTTGAATGTGAGGTGCCAGTTGATCTCCCACAGGTCCTCTTTTCTGTATTTACTGGGTCTGAGGTTGACGTTGGGCAACTCGTTGTTCTGAATGGTGTCAGGGAGCGGATCCGTTTGCCTTCTTATGCGTCCCTTCAGTCTCGGTGAGGAGTTAGACCTGTGCAGGACTTCTGCTCCCTCACTTATTGGGTCATATCTCTGAAGGCTAGCAGCAACACTGTTTGGCTCTGCTAAAGCTAGGTCATTGGCATACAGTAACAGGTAGGGCATGCTGACAGCAGAGAAAACATCCCCTTGTTTTTTATGGGGCTGTTGTCCAAAGTCCAGTTCCAGCGACAGCAAAAACTGACCCCTAGCTTGAGCTTCCTTTATTACCTTGGTCACATCTTTCATCTGCCAAACCCCTTTCCTGTGGGGGTAAAAGGTCACGTTACCTAGAGATGACTCCACCGGCTCAGATCTAACCTCTGACCCAGAAGAGTGGGAGCGAAACATCAAGCTGATGGGCGGAGAAGGTTGTGTGAATGCAGAGTGACATGATGGGCTCTTGAAGCGTTTGCAGAACCAGGGTCTTGTAAGTGTGTGCTTATCTAGCAGGAAGTGGAATGTTGCAGAGAGGATGGCCTCTGATTCCTGAAGGGTTGTTAGGTTAAGTCTGTACACAATCCTGTGGTCAGCAAAGTCTGTAGAAACATTAAATCATAGAGTCAGCACAAAGTCATTGGAGAATCAACTAAGATTTATGAATAAAATTACATTATTAAGTATATTTATGCAAATATGTTTATGTTCTATAAGTAACTAACTCATTTTTTAAAATGCACAATTCATTTTTAAGTTGATCAGAATTCCTTGGAACTTTTAATCAGTTCGTGCTGACTTGCTGCTTGCCCGGGCAAAAGGCTTTCTTTTGTTTTCATGGCAAACTTAAAGTAAACACAAGTCAGCTTGGCGTGTGTTTACTTTACTGGGGATCAGTAAGCTGCAAATTACACTATGCACAGTGCAGAACAGAGCCACAACATTTTACCTGAAGGTGAGAGCTGTGTGTCTCTGTGAGTCTTTTCCTGGTTCAGCTGGTGTCCATGTAGAGGAAGTCTTAATGGGGACCAGCTATTGATAATGTTGACCCTTCCCTGGTTTTAAATAGTAAATGACCTGTACTTGTATAGCACTTCACAATGCATTCATGCACACATTTACATGCTAATGATGGCAAACTACCCAGATAGTAGCCACAGCTGCTGTAGGTCACATTTACAGAGACGATGCTGCAATGCACCGATGACACCAGGCCTCTGACCACCACCAGCAGGCAAGGCAGGTGAAGCATGTTTCCCAAGTGTCTTGCAGAACAAACTCCTACCACCGTCGCCACCATCATCCCAAACTTGATCGTTATGCCTTTAGCATCACTGGACCAAATGTGTCTTTATATATTTTTTGAAGTTTTGTTTCTGAAGCCCTAAAGTGGAACCCCTTTTGCATTAACAAATTAACCAGGATCAATTGAAAATGCTTTCGGTCTATGAAGAAAATATGACAGTCGTGACCAAACAGAAAAACAGAGCAGGTTAAGGCAACGAGAAGCTGAACCACGTTTGAACTCGGTTATTTGAGATTTTTTTTTAGATTAAAGGCAATACATTTCGAAAAAGGAAAATCTCTGAGCCAAAGGCACTTATACGTGGTTAAGTCCCCCCCAAAATAGGACAAAGGCGTTTCCTTACGTTGTTACATGACTGAACCCTGAAACTCTTGAGCAGCTCATTGGTAGGGTGTGAGAAGGTGTGCCCTTAAGAGGAACCAGACTCTGGGTGAGCGGGAGGCTGCATATTCATGATCAACATTAACTTCAACAGCAGAGTTATTGTTCATTGTGTAAGAGTTCAGCGGAAGTGTGGACTGAGTGAAAAGATATATTTTACCCCGAATTCAGCCTGCATATGGAAGTGCTTATCCTCAGTTTCAGTTGAAGCTTTCCTTTAAGCTTGCTACAGCCTGCTCAGTCACTGAGATACAATCAACTTTTTCAGCAGTCCTCAAACCGTTTTGAAAAGTCTCTTACATGTCTCCTTGGATTACATCGAGCCTCTGCAGTAAAAATACACACATGTTATGATATGCTATCTGAGAGCTCTGCAGTGTATAAATGAAGAGTCGCATTTATACTCTTCAGCTTCAGACAGAGAGGAAAGAATGCGCATTAAGCCTCCTGCTTCCAGGACGTGGAGTCGCTCGTTCCCCTCAGGACCAACTAACTTAAACACAGAAGCCACGACAGTGACCCTGCTCTGCACACATATCTGCCTGCCCCTGAGTTTTTTTTTTAAAACTGTATTCTATTTTACTGCACATGGCTCAAACGCATTCTTTTGAGTCTGTCTAGGGTAATTGATCGGACCCTGCATGCGAGTGGCGCCTTTGCTTCCAGAGCCCCAATGAACTCACAGCATCCTGAAACTATTTAAACGCATTCTCAGACTGATCCAAAACAATCCTAGATATTTAGAGTGCAGAACCGGCCTTAGATTGTTTGGGGCCCAACGCAAAAAAGTTTTATTTGGCCCCCTGAAACTATTTAGAACGATTTACTGAGTAAACACATATGTAAATAAACGTGGAGGCAAGTTTTTTTAATCTGAGTTATTCCGATGGTACGGCAGTCTTGTAGCAATTCTAATTTATTTACTCTAAAAAATTTTGTTATATTACATCACAAATGTAACTGAAATACCATTGAATGCAAACAATTAATCCCCTCCAAAAATGATTTAACTAGTGTCACGCTTTCTTATTCTGAATGCTTGTAATTTGTTTTGACCAACTAGACAGAACTTTACAGTTTATGTTGGCAACAGAAATGTGGAGGCACATTTTCATGATTTGCCTCCTCAAATCAAATTTTCATGATTTGCACTTGATATAAGTGCTCTTGATATAAAGCACTTATATCAAGAGCTTTAGCATCTTGATATAAGGGATCAAGATGCTAAAGCTCACAAAAGGTGGTGGGGCCATAGTAGCAATAGAAAAAAAAATCGAGAGGAATGCAAACTTAGTTAAATAATTTCAATATCTGCAGGTTATAAGACAATTTTTTGTTTCACTAACAAGAAATTGCTAGAAATAATGCATTGTCTACTACAATGTCAATAAAATAAGACTCCTTCACAGACACAATAAGCTGCTGAACTGATTTTCAACATTAATTTATGACTATTAATGCAGACTTTAATACAGTAATTTCTAAGAATTATTATAAAACAATCAAATAATTAAAAGCTTCTTTTTAGGTTACACCATTTCTGGTCCACCAGTCACACTGATGCAAACTCTCCGGGTGGCGGTAATCCCTCGAGAGTTCACTTTTGTTTTGAGTACTGCTGCACTTCAAGGCTACAGCATCATTTCAAAACATCTTGCTGTGAGCATGAGCTTTACAGCCACTACTTGCTACACAAGTCCTGGTGCAAGTTCAGAGACAAAATAAGTAGTTATATTTTTGATGCGCTTGCATATGTTTCGACTTATTTATTCAATAGTATTTGGAATGAAAAATAAATATAGCTACTGTGTTAAGTATTGCTACTTGATGCCTCTAATTCAAGACAGTTTTATTGCATCCCACCACTACTGTGAGCTTAACACTTTCCTCCACATGATCTCTTATTTAGTCTTTCAATTTTTCTTTTTTGCAAACATGATTTGGAGCTTTGTTCATGTATGACTTGGGCCGGCTGGGCGTCTGCATTTTGAGTAGCAGCTAATGGAAATAACTGGGGGAACTTCTTATCCTGCACATTTAGTTCTTTGCAATTCCCAATGCATTTTAAAACACGACTCGTATTTTTGCTGCACAGCGTCTCCTAAATTGCTTCATTTGAGCACCCATGCGTCATGCAGGTGAGCTTGTTTACACACCTTGGATGGCTCTGAAACTCCTGATAGTGTTTCCTTCTTTCAGGCGCTTTTCTCTGTTATATTTCTCGTACAACCTATGCATATGCCGGGAGAGCATGTCCTCATCAAAGTCACTTGAGAGCTGGAGGAAGCCGGTGTCTCCGGTAACCGATGCAGAGGCCAGGACGCAGATCAGCGTCAGTAGAGACAGGTGCGAGGAAGTCATAATAAGGACTGCCGTTTATGGGCCGAGAACGATCCAGCAAAAACTCCAAAAATATATAAAAAAGAGGAAACGTGCAGAGAAATGTCCAAAACGAATGATAAAAACAATCCACGCTGTATAAAAGCACGACTTTCCCCTATGCGCTCCGTGCGCACTCTCTCTGCTCTCTGTCGGACTGTGTGGGACCTGGATGCTGGATGGGTTGGTCCGGGCAACAGTTGGGGCTGGTACTTTAACACTTGTGTGATCGCCAGCGGCTTCCAGGGGGGTTATAGCACTGGAGCGGCAAGAGGCGATGACGCACAATCCCGTCAGCCAACGGGGTCCCTGCAGAGTCAAGAGCCAGAAGTGAAGGTCATGAGGCTGACCCCCTTTTCTCCCTGCCCGAGATGTTAAAGAAGACGATGTTATATTTCCTTGCATGCGGTTTTGGATCTCTTTTTGAAAACAAAATCTGAACCCATTTGGTCAACTGAAATGCTTTTTTTTCCCTCCTTGCGGGCAAAGTAATTCTACCTCATAATTTCCAGCTCGCCACTTTATTTCCAGTAACTGCTTTTGACATGGCCTCAGTCACACATAATTAGCATAGAAACACCTACAATAATAGTCCGACCAACAACCCAGGGGGGCTATTGTTAGAGCAGGCCGCTTGGCATTTTGTACAGTGTTTAAGGTGTTTATGGTGTTGGCGCTGAATTTGTTCATTTCAAGTAGCACACTGGCTTCAAACTTGTAACACTTTGGTCTGTGCTGCATGTATTTTTGTGTGTTTGTGCTCACAGAGTGTTTAATCTAGTGTCTGGGGTTCTGTACCAACAATGCTTGTTTTGTGGTGGTGGTCTCCAGCAGAGAGGCTGTAACTAGCTGGGGCCTCTCAGGTCATTTTGCAGAAACACTGTGTGTATCACACACACACACACACACACACACACACACACACACACACACACACACACACGCACAGAGGACTACTCAATACCTTTGTGGCCCCCAAGGGCCGCGCAGAATACTCCTTTTCACTATGTTCCACACCAGCGTTAGCTCTTAAATCGGGACCTCTCTTAGGGCATCCATGTGTGTTTGTGTGTCCATGCATGCTTTAGTGACAGTAGAGTAGCTCACTGAAGTGGCATGCTTTATGGTTTTGTCATACCGCACAAACACATCGGTTTTCCTTTTCCCATCTGGTGTTGACTTATACTGAGATGAAAAACAAACCATGATTAACTGCTGTGGTCATTTTACTGAATACATGCAATTCTCCACCCTGTTTCATCTTTGAAGAGAAAAATCTAGTAAGATGACTGACCCCTCTTATGTAAATTAGGGCTTGTGGCTATACAATATTAAAAAATATTGCTGCTGTTTCTCTTGAATTAACTATACATAAAAACTGAAAATAGTTGCGCAACAACGAGCTGATGCTTTGTGATTACAAGTGGTAAAACACGGGGGCTGTCTTGTTGCTCTCTTCTGGTGAAGAAAGCAGAAAGTGAACAAAGAGGTTAAGAAGGTACAGAATTCAGAAAAAAGTTTAGCCTTAGAGCACATGCAACACGCATGAGCACAGGAAGGAAAGTTCAAATGTGAAGAAAAGAGCATGAAATGGCCAAAGCGTACAGCAGTAAATACGCACAATGTAATGAGTTAGTGAGTGCTTTGAAAAAGTATTCAGACTCCTTGAGGATTTCATACTTTGTCACATTTCAACCAGACATTTTACATCCTTTTAACTCTGGTACATCAAACTAAGATTTAGTGCAAGCAATTACCCGTTAGAGCCTAATTAGTAAAATGGGTCCACCTTGGATATTTGTTAGTGTTTAGTGAAACATGGAGCGGATCACGGCTATTCTTCCTCAGGATCAGGAAAGCTGATCAGAGGAGGTTCATCTTCCAGGATCGTCACGGAAATCTTAGTTTAAAGCACATCCATGTGTTAGACACAATCAGAATCCACACCTAAAGCAAAAAGATAACCTGTGGCAAGACTTACAGGTGTTACCTCAGCGAAAGGTGGTCCTAAAAATGATTAACTAAAGTGATAGAAAAAAAGTTCTTAAACCATGGATGCTTTTCTTTCCACTTCAAATGTATGCACTACTTTGTGTTCGTCAAAACTCAATAGAATAATTTGAAGTTTCTGTGATTGTAATTGGACAATATGTGCAATAAAAATAAGCCGGATGATAACTTTTGCAAAGCAGTGTAGGTACCAAGAGGTAAAATGTTCTGCTGTGAAAATTTACATTTATTTAAGTGAAGTGACATTTTTTAACAAAACAAAACAAATTAGAACACAGTTAATATCTGCTCAGATTATCCCAAAATTTAGGCCACTAATCAGTGACCTAAGAAATTCTACCAACATGGTTGCATGGATGCATGAAATGACTAAGGTTTCTGGGATAGATGGCTTACTACTGAAACGTTAGAAGAACTGGACATCACTGGCCTCTGATCTTGCCAGCAGCACTGAACTCCTGTTGTATCTGACTCCTCAGGCTCTATTACAGGGACCACACTGTGCTACAGTTTGTTCAACATGGAGGTCCTTTCTCAGTGCTGTCCAAACCAAACAGGAGTTGTGTTCGACTCTCAGTGGGGGAATCGAGCGTTGAGAGGAATTAACCTTCCGGCATGTGTGAGACTGTGTGTGGTACAAGTAGCGATTGTTTTGGAATTTCTCCTTGTTTAACACCTTTTAGACGGTTTTAGGTCAGACGTGGTGAATTACTTATTGTTTTCATGAACGCTTCTCCTTGCAGAATCACAAGGGAAGGGGTGGGGGGTGGTGGGAGCTATCTTCAATAATCATTGGGCGAAAGGCAGGGTACCTGCTGGACAGGTCGCCAGTCCATAGCAGGGAGACACAGAGACAGACAACCAAACAAACACACACACACACACACACACACACACACACACACACACACACACACACACACACACACACACGCACACACACACACACACACACACGCACACACACACACACATACACTGTACCAACTTACCCAACAGTCATGTTTTTGATCTGTGGGAGGAAGCTGGAGTAACCGGAGAGAACCCACGCATGCACAGGGAAAACATGCAAACTCCACCCCAAAAGAATACCATCCCTGCTATTTGCAGGTCTTTCTGAAGTTTGGTGTGAGTGGACTTTTTTTCTGCAGAATTAACAGGTCACCAGTCTATCAAAGAATATCACAGAAACACAAAGGACAAACCTTCATGAAAGAATTGCTGTCTAAATACTGACACACTTCAGCTGATTTTTTTTTTCTATGTCATTTTGCAGCTTCTCCTTTTCATCCTTTTGAACACTTACTTTCTTTGCCATTCTACTTTATTATACATAACCAAATTTATGGACTAATGTGTGTGGAGTATTTTCGTTTATTCCTCCTGCTGTAACATAACTAATTCTTCCACAGTTAATCCTTGTTTTTAATTTTAGTATATTTATCCTCAGATATCTCCATGTGTCTTGAAACATTTTTTTTTTTTTTTTAAGAAATAAGAGTAAAAAGCAGGATATACGTTGAGTACTACACAGTCTGCCTGCAACAGGCATTGGTTTTGGGCCAGACTTTGACACTGGTTGAGGGGTTATTAAGGACCTGGAATCCCACTATAGGAGTCTCACCCACTCTGCTTATATTGAGTGTGAGAACGAGCACGAGTGAGTGAGTGAGTGAGTTTGTGTCTATGGAGACTGTAGTTATGCTTGGGGTGTAACTCTGTGACCCATTCACATGATTAACAAAACATTCATAGAAGCAGAGGAATGTTATGTTTTTTTGTGTATGCGTGCACATGCCTGTGCAAGCTGTCACGTGTGTAAGTGTGTGTTTGTGTGTCCTCGTGTCTGTGATGCTGGGGGCCCCCTACAGTGACCCCGCAGAGTGCACCATTCTATCCACAAACAAAGGGCCAGCTGTTCCCTCCATTTCACCTATGGGCCGCTCCAAAACCGCCAACCGTTTGCCACAGAGTTAACCAAATATTTCCATTTCTGCTCTGAATTTGCCTCAACAAATAGTTTTGAGTTTTGGATTTCTCTGTCCCCCTCTGGCTCTTTGATTTTGATTCTGAGCCCACAGGTTGTCATGTAATAAAAACTCAAGAGTACAGCATGGGACCCTTAAATTCACCAGATTAGAAAAACTGAACAAAAACAATAACCGTCTGATAATTTCACCTCATGTGACATTTTAAGGTTTCGTGTGGAAAAATGAACAGACAGAGCTGCTGCTTGCTTTGGGAATATTTTCTTCATGTTTAATTGACTGATTCGGATTTGCTTTAGTTCCCTTCTGTCGTCAGTCTGCGGTAAAGCAGAGAAAGACATATTGTATTCAAAATCCCGCTGGTGGGCTGTTTTTCTGAGCATTAATCAAACCACTTGACAGACAGAAAGGCGGGCTGACACAAAATGAATAAAAATTTACCAGAGCTCCAGATTTTCTGCCCAAATCCTCCTTTGCAGATCTAGATTTCAATCTTGACCTGGTTAAGTAAAGAAAAATTAATTACATGAAAAATTAAACTTTTCAGTCAGTGGAAAGCTTAGACTATTTAAATGAATTTCTTTTAAATGGACATCAGCAGCTAATAAATTCCCTCTTGGTGACTTCATTTGCTTAAATCAAGATTAGCTGATCCAGAAGGGCTGAAGCTAATAACTCTCCCGTGAGGGAACAAAGTGGACCTGTAACAACTAAAAATATCTTCAACTCTTAGCATTTTTTTTTTCCAAAAATTATTTACTGGACTTTTAAACCATTATTATGTGAGCATAGAAGTGGAAGATTATTTACAGAGGAAAGGAAAAGAGGAGGCAGTATGGCACCATTGATTCCTGTATGAGACAAGTACTTTGAATTGAGTATGGAAAAGATTTCCTATCAGGAGTACTGCCAAATATGATTGTAAAAGTGAAAAAAAAAAATAAATAAAAATATCACTTCTAAATCAGATAAACGCTTTGACCAGAAATTGTTTACAATCGCCATTCACAATATGGCTCTTTGTCAGTGGTTTTGTATTTATGTGAGTATTTTTGGATACCTTTGGCCTTTCCTAAAGATTCAACATTTAGTAGTAGTTATTATTATTTTTTTTTTTTTTCATTTTTAGAACCCAGTTCCTGTTTTATTTAGACTTGTGTCTCCTGGAGCTCAGTGTCCTTTCTGTTGTCCCCTGAGTTTCTGTATCACCTTTTGGTTTATATTTTTGACTCGTCTTGCTGTGCTGTGTTCTGTTTCTGGTATATGTTTCCCTTTGTGTTAATTTTGTTTTGATTCACTTTAACTGAGTTCATGCATTCAGTTGCAGTACTCATTTGAGGCATTTCAGTAATCCCCCTCAGTATACAGTCATTCTTGCTGGATTCTATTAAGCCTCGTGGAACTTCCATTAATTTTCTCTTCATCTTCCCTCTTTGTAAAATTTACATTTATTATTATTAAATGCTATTTATAATGGAACCTCACTTTTGAAGTTATGACTTTCCAAACCACTGAAAGGAATATGCCCTCTAGTAGGCTGAACTTTTTACTCTATATTTCCGAGAGGTCATTTAAAAATATTATTTTTATTGTCAAAGTTTATTGTCCTCATAAATCCAATTTATGGGGACAATTTTAGCTTTGTGCTACATTTTTTTCTTTTTAATTATTTATATGTTAGTCATGTGTCCATTCTTCTAAAAAACCTTGAAGGAAGCAGTGATATTGAAGTTGCTGAGAGTTTGGTGTTTGGCTGGAATGCAGATGAATCTATAGAGAAGGCGCTTTGAGATGTGACTCATGCTGTACTGTTTTGCTTACTCTGGCACCCATGATGTTCATTATGGGTAATACCATGTGCTGTTGCTTCCTGAACACATCCCATGAGTCCATGACCTTCACCCCTTTGCACAGGCTTCCCCAAAACACCTGAGGTCGGCAGCCAGGATGGAGGAAATTACACTGGGACAAACCTTTAATTATTCTAATTTTCACAATGGTGACTGAATGTGGCTCATGTATCACTGTGTTTAAAAATATAGGAAGTGTCTAGAAATGACAAAATTACAATTTGACTGGAAGTTGCTGTGGTTTTTTTAAAACTAAAAAAAACAAACAAAAAAACTTTACACCTGGGAAACTGGTGTGTTTGAGATGTGAAACAAATCAAAAGAGTCCAAGCGTTCACTGTGTTTATTTTTTACTACGAGTCTTGAATAGGTGATGCAATTACTTGCACTGAATTTAATCATTACAATTACATGGACTGATGTTTTACCAGAATGTGACATGGTCCCTGTGTTTGCTGTCATAGTTTAACCATCTTTAAAATGACATAATCTATAAAGATCCACGTCTATAAAGAGTGGAGCTTTTCAAAGGTCTTGATCGACGTGTCTTATTAACTCATGCTTTAATTTGCGTCTGTCGCCATCATTTAATGAGATGTCCTGTGATATTTCCCAATAAATTTACCCTCCTGGTGGAGTAGGTAGCAGCGATATTCATTTCCCAGTTGCGGGGGGTTCAGGCCTCCTGTTGTGTTTCGAACTCTAATTGAATCTGACCGTTGCTCGGGTGAAGATATGTAAATGTGATTCCAGAAGTGAGAAGGCTAGTAGTGGTCACTGGCTGATTAGTGAAAGCCAAGAACCCTCAAAATGGAGATT
>NW_015112729.1:39547-51325 GCF_001443285.1 Poecilia latipinna
AGATGTTTTTATATTTCCAAGTCATGTTGAATCAGTTTGACATTTCATGGTTTTGGCAATCATTCGCAGAAGACAAAACAATTTCTGCCAGAGGGATCTACAGTCTCTGGTGGTGTAATGTATGGGTGGCCAAAAGAATAAACATACAGTGTGTCAATCTCTTCATGCCTGCTGTTGAAAATCAAGGCCAAAGCAGCAGTGGACAATCACATGGGACTTAAGATTCAATAATATCACTGAAAGAACTTTTCTGAAACCTTTTTTTTTCTTTTGTTTAAAGAAAAAGAAAACCTTCAGTTTTCACCATAGCAGTGCAGTATATTTAAAATTTTCCAGAAAACAAGTAAGAGTTTTATTTTCATTTATTTAAAAACAAAAGGTAAAGATGTTTACAATGCAAACTGTAACTTCAACTGACTGTTATGCACAACAGAAAACTGTTTGCAATTGATCATTCAGAGGTGGGACAGGACATGATTAGTCGTCTTTTTCATTTTTATTTATCTGATTTGAAATTTTAAATCAAGACAAGTTCTTCTCTAACGTTCCCAACCAAACCGCTGGGAGAGTCAGTTCTGAGTCATTTATTATTTCCTTTTTACATCCTTTCATTTGGGTAGATTTACAGATTCTATCATATATATGCAATAGGTGGATGGATGGATGGATGGATGGATGGATGGATGGATGGATGGATGGATGGATGGATGGATGGATGGATGGATGGACTGCCTGCTTCTCTTCCTAGGACTTCACACCTCTAAGCTCTCAGACATCATCCAGCCCCGTTCACTTCAGAGGACTTTACCCCACAGAACCAGAAACAGCCATACAATATGAGTCCAACTGGAAAACGAAAACCTTTTTTCTTTAAAGAGTAAAACAGCTAACATGTCTGTTTTACCTATTGAATGAATTGAGTGTAAATGCATGTCCTCACCATTTGTGTCAGAGCTTTGCCCTGGAAAAACCCATTAAAAAGAACTTAAATCATAGTAAACTGACTGTATGGAAGCTGGAGCAGGAGCTGTGATCTCACTACCAGAGTTGTGGGGCCACATCAGGGAGATAAAGCTGTAAAGGGACTGCGGCTTGGTCCGTGACAGTGTCAGGGGTGAGACATGTGGCACACACCAGAGTATGTCCGCTAACACCCTGACGCCTCCTGCGCCGAACAGAGCTCATTGTTTCATGGCTATGAGCCTTTCATTCAGCTCTTCTCTGGTCCATCACTGACCCAAAGAGGACTCCCCTACCCAAGGGTGACTAATGGTAAATGACAGGCAGACAGGGATCAAAGCTGCTCCAGATAGCCCCCCCCGCCCCCCAACTTACCCCTCCTGCTACATTTGGGGCAGGGGTGGAGAGGAGACGATAAGTGAAAAGACAGGAGCAGTATGCCCGGTCTGGAGCTGAGCCAAGGATCTGGCATTGCAGGACTTTATTAGCTTCATCAGAGACAATACGCTCTCCACAGTGGACCTCCACCATCATGCCAGATTATCTCATCTCCCTTTATAGCTCGGTATCCCAGCGCCACAATGCTGGAGTCCTGGAGCCATGCGGGAAATGCATGCCTGGTTAAAGCTGTAGATGTAGAGGTGGGGCCGCTAAGTTGCTATTATCATCCCCAGTTTGAATTTCTAGGAGTACAGAATCACGTTTTTTTCTGGAGCATTTGTCATTGTTGTCATATCAAAGGAAACTCGTTCTATGTAAGATGTCCATTTCACAAACAAAACCATTTATGGCAATAAGCGTGAAAATACACTCTGATGCAGATGGCTTTGTTAGCCACGAAAAAAAAAAAGAAATAGCAAAACTAGTAGCTCTAAGTGAGTGCACCCAGCTGTTGGAATGAAATTATGTACTTTTGTTTTTAAATTGCTGTTCTTGACACATATGTCGGCATTTATAAAATCACATTTGATGTGATTCTGAACATAGAGAAACAAATCTCATCAAAGTATATGTATATGAAATATGTTTGATGTTAGTTTGAATAGTGCAAGTGTGCTGGGTAAAGAGCAAAACATTGTTACTGTCCTACTGTGCCAGGATGTGTCACAGGGACCACAAATTATTCCTTGAATAGCGAAAATACAAAAATTCTTGAGAGCCAATCTAAAAACACAACTGCCTATTGTAATAAACAACAAATATACAATGATATGCAGTGGAAGTAATCAGTAGACATTAGTAAAGCTAATGTCTACGGTCTTTTTTATGTCTGCACTTGGGGGGACCGCCAATCACACCAAGGAAAATAAATGACACTCCTGCAAACACCGGCCAATAGTATTTCAAGTAATATTGAGCCTAGATACTTCAGCTTCCAAAGCTATAGTTTTCTAAAACAGTATTTTAGATACTTTCCTATTTTTAGGGGAGACATTCCACAGAAAAATCTGCATTAGTGTCTCCTTTCTAATGCAGGAATGAACATTCACTGCTGTGTACAAAACATATCAATGTCCCAAACCTCTATTGCCTAAATTATTTAAAACGTGTGGGGTGAGCTTAAAACTGCTTCAAACACCATATTGAATTAATCTTATGTAAACTTTATCTGGATTTTAAAATTAACCTATCTTAGAATTTTTTATTTTATTTTGTTGCTTAGTTATTGTTCATTGGTTCTTTTCTGTTTCTTTGTTTCCTATTGACTCTTGCCTTTTGTCTTCACTGCTCAGTGTTAGCACTGCTGCTCTGCAGCAAGAAGATCCAGAATTCTGTTTAGAGATTTTCCGCATGTAGTCTACATGTTCTCCTCAAAATAAACTAAATCTTATTTGCCTAAGAAACACACACCATATCAATTTGTGGCATGATTCCCATTTATGAAGGGAACTAAAACAATTACCTTGGCCTGAAATTAGTCAGTAATTTTATTTTATATGCCTAGTTGATGAAAAAGTTGCTAGGTAAGGTTTGTTCTATTTTAGAAAGTATGTAATACTTTAGCGGATCTGCATGGCATCATATTTCTGGTTAAATAATTTTAGAACAGAATCTGTTTCACAAGGATAAAGTAAAGATTTGCAAGATACTCAAGAGATATCCTCTGATGAACTTCTCAACTCTGCAGAGGACCCCAAAAAACTGCTCAAAGAAAATCACAGAGGGCTGAATCCAGAATGCGAAAATCGCTCCGAGGGGATTTACAAACTTAATAAGGACGTTTTATCCTGAGCTGACACTACTTTTATGCCTGCCAGTAGTTTCCACTACGAGGCCGGGGTTAAAGTACAGGAAGTGCTTAGTGACCTCTCTGGTCTGCCCCTGGAGGCAGGTTTTACGCTGAGCAGCATCCAGCGCTGCACCTCGGTGGCACTGACTGCTTGCATGAGCTCTGCTTTTAGAATGACCCTGATGTGACGGATGAATGAAAGCCACCTTGAAGCAGTCTGGGCCCGATTGTGTTTCTCTTCAGCCACTATGTTGCCAGAACAAATCTGGAGAGGAAAAGACAAACAGGACAAAAGCCAGTGTGGCTTTCAAAAGAAGACATTTGTTGTTGGTTTGACTAAAAATACATATGATGTAATGAATAAACCAGCACAGTATTTTCTACTATAAATAAGATGCAAAAAAAATGAGCTTTCACTGTAAGTGTAGCTGTGGCTGCCGTTTAGCGTTTTGGTCTGCATCTTTCATCATGGGATTGTTTATGTTTATGTAATTATTTTCTTTTTGTGTGGAGCCGTAGTGTACTGTTTTTTTAATGCTGCATTTGATCCGAAAAGCTTCAAACGCGTTCCCACAAATCCTGAGATGCAAATGACAGGCCCAGAGGATTGCTGCGGTGCCTTGAGGTCTGAGTGCAGTTTTGATGGGGTGAAACTCAAAAGAATAATCATGGTTTTGAGGGGAAGAAAACTGAAACTGCAGCCAAGCTGGATCCGCTCTGAAGTGCTTCCGTATGCCTCCTGAGTCAAAGGACCCGTTTCATTGTTCAGCCGGTTGAGAATGCCTCCTGAGTTCATATCAGCCCTGTTATTATCCACCCAAATCAGCCCCATTAAACCAACCTCTCCTTATTTCCCAAAAATAGACCCGGTGAAGCTCCAAAAGAATGACTTCATCTCAACCTCCATTTGCAACAACGAAACTGTTACTGTGGCCCCAAGTCTTTCTCCTCCAATAGCATTCAGACACTAAGTGCCTCCTATAATAGCAGACATCAGCTGGAGAGTCTTTGAAGGCGAATATAGTGTGTTTCTCTGCAGCGTGGCTAACCACAGCTAGCAACTTAATCAGAATGTAAGATCAGATCCGCAAGAAACCCAAATGGCTCAAAGTGCCTGTCTGGATATTGTATTAAAAAGACAATATTTATGTAGTTAATTTTCAATGTGTCAACGTGGTTGAATTTAAACATGTTGATGCAATGATCTCCGAGAAAAGAAGGCTGTCTATTAATCTAATGGTGTTTGGGTACATCTGATCTGGGAAGCAGAAACCGACTGTATGAAAAGAAAAGAAAGCAAATACATTTGCTTCTTTAGTTGTATTTAATAGCTGAACATAGGCTTTTAAGAGATATGTGTTATAAACTGGAGGTAAAGTATGTGACTTTAATAATTTTGTTTTTTATGCCAGATACAACAGGACGTTTCTTCATGGCATTTTTACTTCAAATGAAAATTAAAATGCCATTTTTTTTTGTCAGTCAATAGAACATTTGGCTTAAAATCTTGGAGATCATATAGATAATATTTCAGTGTGAGATGAGCCTGTATGTCATTGTGGGTCAGCAGTTTTTACCTTAAGTCATAGCCACAATAACTATGTGACAAGTGAGGGTGTTTTGGCATTCAACACGTTCAAACATCTAATTATTTAACTGATTATCACATTTAAAGTTTGACAGTAACTAGCAATCCATAAATGTATTGATAGGTATGCTACGCTATGCATTGTTTTAAAGTTTTCTGGATTTTAAAATAAACAAAATCACACAGGATCTTTTTTGTCTTGTGAGGAATTTTCACTTTTCTTGAAAGCCGTCACATTAACAAATCAAAAAAATAACTATGAGCAAGGCCATTTACTATACCACCCATTTTCATCTGTACGACTGATCATGACAGTTAATTGGCCTAATAGTTTGACCTGATGAAAGCAACAATAAAATTTGTAGGTAAAAACATTTGAGTTGATTTTATTGAAAATTGCTGTGTTTTTAGCTGCTGTGTTTGATTTATTTTAGACAAAACAGTGTCAAAATGCCTCCTGCAGCCTGTCTGGCCAAAGCCCCACATCCCCAGGCAGCTCTTGAACTCTGCACCATTACATCATTACAACCCCATTATAAATGATTAAAAAGTGTGTGATGAGCACCACAGTGCCTTTCTTCTAAAAACCTGGCTGCTGTACAATCCCCCAGAGGAAGGAAGCAGGACTATGAGAGAGATGACAGCTGACAGATGCATCTCCCTTGTGCCCACTCGTGCCTTTTTGTGGATTTGGACCAGCCTGGAGGTTGAGGATCAACAGCCATTTGTTTCTGTTTACTTCAGAGAATACAGAAAAGCCAGGTCTTCAGGACCTTCTTCAGCAACCAGTTTAGGCATACTTTTGGCCTTGAAAACTGAGAAATTGTCTCCTTTGTTTATACAATCCAATCAAGACTCTGTTCTTCTGCTTGGGAACATTTTGTAAAGGCTTTAGTGGTGAACGGATCACGGGGAACACTTGAGCTCCAGTGTGAATGGCTGATTTGCCAAGAGCTCCAGAAAGGTGATGTAGTTCATCTGTTTTGTTTTCCTCCTTTAATTCTGCAAGTGATATGACCCACAGTTAATTTGGATTCCTGAATCCTGCTGAATCCTCAAAGCAGGCTTTTTTTTTTTCAGTCTTTGTGTTTTACATTCTTTTTTATTTTATTTTTTTATCTGTTGTGAGGCCGCTACTCACTGAAGGAGCTTTATCAGCCTTGATTTCCTGCTGGGAAGGTTTCAGAAAAAAAACCCAGAGTTGAGTCTAATGAGTGCAGCTTGTTGATTTACTCTACTTTGAGATCCAAGTCCTTCGTGTCTCTCTTCAAGTAGGTGTGTTTAATTCTTTTTCTTAGGTCAGCTTCGAAGGGAGAGAGGATAAAGCCAGCAAGTGAGTTTTATTCTGCTCTCAAAACATTCATGCACACTTTGCCCACTCTCACCAGCTGGCAGCCTCAGATTGTGGTGCATGAGGGCTTTGTGACTGGGGCAGCCCGCTGAGTGTGCTCCAAAACACACCCACGGCGCTTCAGGGGAGAGGAGCTGGGAAAGAGAGGCCCGAGAGAACAGAGACTTTCAAAATGAGAATGGCTGACATAGCTTTCTACAAAAGATCTAAATTATTTCTCCAACATGGTCATAATACGCTGGGTTAGAATCTGTGGTACTTTAAGAAATAAGAGATGCATTTTTTGAGGTAAATCCCAAAGTACTGCCTTCATCATTTGGAAAAAAAAAAAAAAAGAAGCCTCATAACAGACCTGTGACTTCTGCAACTTCCTTCAAAGATTTAGACAAATAGCTGTCAGTTACACGCACTGCAGGAAGGATACGATACTGCTACATGTATCAGTGTTGACTTTTGTTTCACACATGGGACAGACGGTTTTACACATGCTACCTTTTTGGTACAAAACAGCTGTTTTTTTTTTTTTACATCTGGTGTCCAATCTGATGAGAGCAGAGAGAGTGAACAAAAACAGCTAAAACTCTGAGAGGAAGCTGAAGAGTTTGGTGATGACGGCCAGAGGGATCGCCACCATGCAACATGTCTCATGTTAACTTTAATAAATAACTCAAAGCTCAGGACTTCCTTAAAGATCCTGAGAATATAGGAAAAGGTCAGGTGTTCCACAGGGATGTATAAATCTCTTTGTTTTTGTTGTCTTTTTTTTTTTTTGTCAAACTGCAAAATATCAGTCGCTGCACTGTAAAAGCAATTTGTCATAGAGCGAAACATAAAGCAAAGAACTGAATAAATGTGCAAAATGTTTTGAAACATCTATGCACCTCACCGAGGGAGTAGAATTATTGTCAAAACCAAATAAAAAAGCAATTCTTCATTTGAGTATTTTAGGAAGTAAATTTATTAATTTTGCCCAACGAGGGGGGACCAGCAAGAGGATAACGGATGATTGGTGTGTCGTAAATCAAATTCTGCTACTCGGAAGTTTTGCCCAGTTCTTAGACTTCTGCATAGTGTTAATTTGTAACAAAATTGACATTTTGACATTGAACCATGAATGGAGGCAGACGTAGAACTTGTCAGGTGAACCACATTTTAACTCTTTAACTGTATTTGTGCTGTTTGATTTGTTTTGTGTTGAGTGCTTCGGTCTTTGTCCAAAACACTGAAACAGGTCATCTGTTTATCCAGACAGCAACACAAGCCCTGACTGTACCAAACAATTTGAAATGTAGTTTTAGAATCATAAAATATTCTTAAGTATTTCACTCCAGAGGTGAAATATATAATAATAATCATCATGTCAGACAAAGTCCTGGGTTTACTATAGAAACCCCATGAGAATAGAGCAACGCAATTACACATTTACTGGGTTACACACTGAAGCACGTGTGTTTTATGTTCCTCCATTAAACCTGAGAATGCAAATCTTTCTTTTCAGTAACATACACTTCATCACCAAGAGAATAAGTGGTTTTAATTAAATTGTCAGTAATTATTAATGGCAATAGTAGGTTTTCACACAAGCTACATGGTGCACGTTTCACATTACAAATAGATAATTTTACAAACTTATACCACTAATAAGAAATATTACCAGCAGTACACCTAATTTCCTGCTGTTATCATTTCTGTAGGGCTGCTGACACACTGCTTCCTGTCTCTCCATATTTGCTTCTGCCTCTGGAAATGAGAACAACAGCTTATTTATTTATTTATTTTTTTTTTACTTTTGTGTTGAGTTTCCAAGTACCAAGATAAACATGAGCTGAATTAATCATAAAGACAGTCAGGCAAAAAGGTCCACTTTTTTGCTTCAAGCGTCTAACAGGCCACTTGAGTGAATCTTCATCAGTGCTGGCGGCAGAAAGTAGAATAAATAATAACATTATTAGGTTATAGTCATAGTGAAACTAACAGGGTTAAAAAAATCAAACAGTTTAGAAGTTTAAGATGTAAAAAAATCAACAGAAAATGCAACTAGCAGTTAAACCGATCTGGGCATTTTTCTGAAAGTGTAGAAAAAAATGAGATCTCTCTCCCAGGTCTGTAACAAAATGCTTCTGTTCTTGCAGCCCTGGTTTGGGAAGTTTGAAAATAACAACCTTTCAATTGGTATCACGCATTTCCACCAAACACACATTTCTGTTTTAAAAATATGGAACTTTATTCTTGTTTTTGGCACCTTGAAGAAAAGAACACATTTTCTGCAAAGTATTTTATTGGCTTCAAAGCAACCAGGATTAATTTGGTCAAGCAAATAATGATGTGATTCTGGTGAAAAACGACCAGAAGAGCTGATGAGGAAAAATGAAGCTGAGGATCTGAAAAGAAATGAGGAGCAGGAAGTGTGGAGCGGAGGAAGAAAACAAGATAACTTGGATGAGTTCTCAACACATGAACCAAAAACCAAACCGCAAACTAAAAAATGAACCGCGACAACAAACCATTCGCTGCCATAATGTGACTTTTCAATGCTAACACTTGCTTTAATCCTTAATCTTAGCAGAATATATGAACTGAAACGATCGCTGTGCTATCATCATCACCGTGTGCAGTTTTGCACAGAAAAGGCTTTTGTTCCACTTTAACTCTGGTGGTTTCCATGCAATATTTAAAGGCAACCTTTCTGTTATGATGTAAAGTCAAATTGCAGTATTTTCCTCCTCCCTGTACTCATTAAACAGGCTTTAAATTTCCACCCTCTGTTCTCTCTTGGGGTTTTACCTGTTAAAAAGCTGTAACATCTAAATCTGTGGAAAACATGTCTCACACGGGGGAAACTGTTCCCCATTGCCCAGCAGTTTTACAGCTAGCCGAAGAACATAGAATAAACAAAAGAACCCTAAGTACAATGTGGATTTAAGTTCTCAGAGCAGCAACACCAACAGTTCAGCTAATTGGTGGCTTCATAAAATTATTAAGTACAAAGTCATATCTTTATGCAGTCATCGTTTCTGTTCGGAGATGTCTTGCTGGCTTTGAATATCTTCATCATGTCCAAGCATGTCCTGTTACGGTGCTTTTGCTGCATGTATTTCAAGGCTTCTTAAACTTTTCAAGTCAATCTCCAGTAAAAAAAAAAGAAAGAAAGAAAAAATGTTGCAGCTCATATCCTCCACCTCACTGTGACTGGACAAAAATCTGGGTCAACTTTAGTTAAGCTAAAAGGAAAGAAAATTCAAAATTCAATATATATATTTTTTGAATTTATTTTATTATTTTCTTGTCTTTTTAGTCACAAAATTTGGACCAATTATTATACGTTTTGTCCTTGGATTATGTTTATTCAATAGAAAAAAAAGTAAAATAAAGAAAAGCAAAGACGTGTCTGTTTTAAAACAATTAAAGCACCGTCACCTCTACATATAAAAACTCAATATTACTCTGTTATGTTGACTATATTTATTATTGCATATGTCTGAACCTGGAACAACTGCCATCACCCTAATTTCTTGTTACCTCCACAGGTTTTCCATCAGATTCAAATTACAAAACTGGAATAAGCATGCATGAGTTACACTTGCAGTAAATAAATTAAATCAGAATGAGAAAACAAAGACCGGTCTTTTTTTGTCATAATACTGCCCCTCCCCTCACAAGAGTATATTTGTTTTTGCCATGAAACAAATAAAAGCTGTTTATGTGTTTTAAATTCACTTCTAATAATTTCACAGAGAGGTAAAAAAGTTGGGAAATGCTGATTTATCCTATGCAACACAACTCCCTGTATCCTCCACCATAAGACTCACTCATTGAAAACAACATCTAAGGTTGTTGCAGTGGCATCAAAAAGTGACATCTGCAAATTATTCATATCACATGACCTTTCCAATTTTGGAAATATCACAGATTCTTCCGTCGATAAATGGGGTTTGAGGTCTAATTTAATGTGTCCATTTTGAAAGGTCTCCTTCCATTTTAACAAACAGAGCTGTATCCCAGACGGCTACAAAAGACATTTGATTGATTGAGTGTGTGGGCGGAGGGAGGAGGATGATGAATTTCTCGAAATGTTTTTGATTGTCAGCTCATAGCTCTCTTGACATGCATGGGAAAATGTCAAGAAGTTTGGGCGAGGTCTCATGCCCTCAACCGTCCAGCTGACGCCACACAAATACGCAATAACCACAGTCGACATAAAAAAATAAATAAACATGCTCTTATTGTTTTACTAACAAATGAATGATCACATTTTTTTTTACTTTTTTTTTTTTTTTTTTTACAAAACCCTAATGTAGTTTGCTTTAGATAAAGTTCTGCCAACACTTTTTCTGTGGTAATGAACATATTTAAATATAAATAAATCTGAAAATATGAAAAATAAATAAATAAATAAATAAATAAAAAATTCTGTGCTTTCTACAGCTGTAATCCTGACTCTTCCACCATTAAATATTCCTGAATAAATGGCAGGTAAATGCAAACCATGAGCTCATAAACACACAGATGTATTAATGACAACTTGCTCCTCAAGCACATCTCAATCTTCACCACTCCGCTCACTGTTACTGCCTGCTGCCTTCTCTTCTCTTTGTGCTCTGAACAACGTCTTCCCATCTTAAAAGAAAGCCTCTCTGGGCCTCCTTGACATGCATTGTTTGCACAGGAAAATATAGGCCCCAAGCCCCTGGCCGTGGCCCTCGTCTGCTCTCCAATCATTGGCAGAGCTGCCACTGTGACTAATGTCTCATAGAGTTTCTCCTCTGAGTGTCTTGGTGTTAGTATGTGGTTACATGTTTGTGTGTGCATCAAAGACCAAAGAGAAGTGTGACTAATGCCTACAGAATGGTATTTGTACATTAGGGGGCCATTAGTAGTTAAGTCTACTGATGAAACGGTGGGGAGTGGGACAGGCATTGTTGTGGCCACCGTCACCTCTACAACCACCAGCCTCTGTCTTTCTTTCAGGCATCTTTAGGATGCAAGAAAGACGAACACAGCAAAAATTCATCCTGACTTTTGAATTTTGAAGGCTTTTTAAAAAAAATTCAAATGGCAACCAGTGTCAAAAATTCCACCTATAATTCAAATACAAAGCAAAGTATTTATTTTTTGAAGCAGAAAGGTAGTTTTACAGTCCACGAGTTAGTGGACTGTAAAACTACCTTTTACTGTAGACATAATTAACCTGTGCGATTAGTGACCTTGTGCTCCCTTGTGAGCCACATCTGGTCTTTCCCATCAAATTCATAGTTTATTTTTTTGACGTTATCAACTGTGGGACTCTTGAGTAATTGAAGTTAAAAACCTTGAAATTGTGTGAGTATTAAATGTAGATTATACAAATTGTGCAGGAGGGAGCAACTAAAACTGATGTGAGTTTATCCTGTGCATCAGCCAGGACCAATTACACATAATCTCACAAAACACCAAAACTATTTATTTATTTTTTTTAGGATTTTGCGGTATGCAAGGTTTGGGCTCCAGTATCCACAGTGTGTATGTGGATATCCAGATGTGTGGGAGAGAAAGAGAGGGACATTAACAAAAGGTAAAATATATATATATATATATATATATATATATATATATATATATATATATATATATATATATATAATACATTCTATATATATCACACACACACAC
>NW_015112729.1:54316-63612 GCF_001443285.1 Poecilia latipinna
TATACATATGTGTGAGAGAGAAAGAGAGAGACATAAAAAAAAAAAAAAATATATATATATATATATATATATATATATATATATATATATATATATATATTACACATATTATATATATTACACACACACACACACCATCCCACTCCAAAACTAACCCTCTCTTCCACAGTCTGACATTTACAGAGTCCTGGAGCATAGGGGGATGTAGCAGGTTGCTTTGTGGTGAGTATCCCTGCCCACTATGGGTATGAGGTTTCCCCTCCACTGAAGAGAAAAGCTCCATTGATGTAAGATGGTGCATCTGCTCTGAGTCGAGTGCAGCGCTGGGTCAGAAAAAAAACTGGGATTTTCCACATATAAATAGTTGCATTGTTTTTTTTTTTGTTTTTTTTGTCTCTTCTTGTCCCTGCTTGAAAAAAAAAACAAAAAAAACAACAGATACTATTTGTTTTTTGCCTTTTTCTTTCTGGTACAAAACTCTTTTCACTTATTGTGTCCTGGAAAAGTGTTCACACTCATTAAACCTTCTTCAGATTTTGTTGTGCGACAGCCACCAAACTTTAATAATATACTCTATTGGGAGTTTATGATCAGCGATAATTTCCTTGGCATGTCAGAATGAAAATGGCTGAATAACTACACATGTAACAAATTTTAGATTTTGTTTTGTAAAAAAAAAAAGAAAAAAGTTGAAAACGCATATCTGATTAACATTTTACTTCACAAGTACTTCATTTGTTGCATTAATTCGTCACATTAAGTCATAATAAAATACATGTTAGATTGTTGCTGTAATGATCTCTGAATCCTCTTTGTCTCCCTTTTCAGGTTTTTCATCACCAAAGAACTGACCGGGATAACGTCCTGGTCAGCGTGCGTCTGATAGAGTCGCTCACTTTACGCACTGGAGTAAATTACCGTGTTCAATAAATGAGCACTCAGCCTCTTCGCCCTCTGTGGCTCAGCATATTGTGACAGACTGGCAAATAAAGGAGCAGCCCATTCAGTGACCCGCCACGGTTGATCTTCATCACACTGATACTGACCTACTTAACTACCATCTCCGACTGCATGTCAAAGAAATCCCTGCCTGACACCCTGATAAAGGCTTAGCCATTAATCAGGATGGACAAACAACCTTAAAACAACTCCTGGCCAAATAAAAGAGAGAGATTAGAATAAATCTGCTGTCAGTAGCAGCAGCTTTTCTGTGTGCTGTCTTTCGGAGCGTAGTTTAATTTCCTCACGAAGGTGGTCAGAGCATAAACACACCCTTGTACGGAGACCATCAAAGCTAATGTCTCAACTCGAATCAGACACAGATTGATGGCGCGGAGGCGAAACGAGGCTCCTTCACCTTATCTTTAACAAGAGGAGAATGTGGGAAGCAGTGACCCGGAGCGAAGGTCTCATCAGTGCCTGTCTCAGCTTGAGACCGCCCTGCCTGTCAAAGTCACATTTTAATCGCAAACATAATTTGAATTTACACTAATGAATACAAATGACTCTCAGGACTCCACAAGCTGAAAGTAATAAATTATTATCGCTGCTAACAATTGCATTTCTCGAGCCTTTTTTCAATTAGACGCCCCTGCGGAGACGTTCGTAGAAGACCCACTCAAATGAAGACAAACGACGCCCCTCGCGCCGCCATGGGCCTGCTCCTCTGATTTAATAGGTTTCTAATTTAGAAACATCTTCAATGTGGCGAGGCATTTGGTTCTCCCTCCCGTCTTCCAAACCTTGATGAGAAAGTCCCTTAATGAGAAGCAGGTGTTAATCAACCTTGCTCAGATGTGGCTCGTGATTTAGGAGGGAGTTTGACAAAGAGGACATCGTCCTTGCCACTCTGCGAGGCGACACAGACCGTTCGGCACACAAAGGGGTCACAGTTGCACCACATTGTAATTACCGTCAAGACATGTTAATCCTATGACCGAAATTTAACTGCTTAAAAGTATCTTTCATGGGTAAAATACCATTTAGCCAACTTTTAATTTCTTTCATTGCATTCATATTTGCATTGTCTCTTACTAAGACACAGCGAATCCGAAAGCTTTCGCCTGATGACAGTTGCTCATTTCCTCGGAGGTCAATTATATGGATTTGTGGTCTTGGAAAGGCGGATTCTCTAAAATGTCTTGGTCCTCTCGTTGTTGCAGCGCACAGACCAAGGCAGTAAGACATTGTATTGTTTCACTCCTTTGACCTAAAAGACAAATAAATAACGCAAATAAAAACATCTTTTGTCTCTCATTGTGGCGGCTGTGCGATTTAAAATAAGATCCCTGCTTTTATGTCAGCACGTCGCATTGCACCATTTCCTGCATCTTCCAAGCATCTTGTAATTGTTCTCCTTCACAGAGACTTAGGATGTTTTTAAATCAAAGTCCTTCAGCTTGTATGCTACCACCCATCTCTAATTTAGCCAAAGAAGGACATGAACATTCAAATGATAATGCATTTAGCTGAGTTGTCAAAAAATACATTGGTGCAGCGTTTCTTTCGGGAAGAATTTAACACTCTTCTCAAAGTGGGGTTTTGTTGAGAGGTTAAGATATGTAAGTGTGGTAAATGAGTCGTTGGATACTTTTACACATGACTCTGCTATGGCTGCTACCAGGTTAATGTTTTTTTTTTCAATTTGATTCAATTGCTGTATGAATATGTGAGCGTGATTGGGTGAATGTGACTCCACTGTAAAGTGCTTTGAGTGATCATTATGACTAGAAACACTATGCACATCAGTCCATTTACACTAAAAACAAATTAAAACTGTAAAATGCATTTTTTTGTCCTAATTTGTTGGTCAGAAAACATAAAAAAAAGATTTATAGAAGTTATTTGCACACATTGTTCAACAAAGTACATTTCTCATTTTTATTCATTCCATGCATATTGGGTTTTTGCTTCAGACTCTTCCATAACATAAAAAACACAGAATGGTTCTAACGTAACTTTTATAAAATGTCCGTGTTGAATTTATTTGTTGTTTCTTTTTTAATATTAACAAATGCTTCTTCGTAACATCATTAGGAAAAATTCAACAAGCTGCTTGGAGACGAACATTATTATTCATATCACATCTATGATTTAGATAAGCCTGGCAAACACCTGTATACAATTTTACGCGACTATAACAGCATCCTTTTACACATATGAAAGGCTTGCTTCTTTTCAGAGATAGATAAAAGGTGTGTGTGTGTCTGTGTTGTTTTGTCAGCTAGCTCTCATAACAGAGGAACCTACTTAAAGGGTCGCTTTACAAAGACCATGGCCAGCAGCGATATATATATAAAAACGCATTAGTGCCCATTTATTCTACACCTTGAACTCAGTGTAAGAGGATATAAAGACAGCTTTGTGTCCAATTTCTTGGAGAACAAGTGGCCACAGTGTGATGTAGATGCAATGTATAGAATGGGGAAAATGTGTTAGTTTTCAATGAATTTGTGACTTCCAACCAAGTAGAAATGTATCACATGAGCTTCCACCATCTTAATGTGTTGACTTCAAGAGAGACAGCTAAAGATGAGTTCACAAACTAAAATATAAACTATACTACACACTTTCCCTTTCAGCCCTAAAGTTCATCCATCCATCCATCCATGAAGAGGCTGACGCCCAAGACTCCAGCAGTCATTGGGCGAGAGGCAAGGTACACCCTGGACAGTAGCCAGACCATTGCAGGGAAACACAGACAAAACCAGACGCGCACACACACACATAAAGACACATTTTTAGAGAAACCAACTGACCAAGCAGTCATGTTTTGGTTTTGCAATGTGGGAAGAATCCAGAGTACCCAGAGAAAACCCAAACATGCACAGGGAGAACATGCAGACGTCACACAGAAAGAGTCCAGGCAGGGACTCAAACCCATGACCTTCTTACAGCACAACAGCAGATTCAACAGTGATCTATATTGCATTTAATTGTTAATTAAAATCT
The DNA here is from genome assembly GCF_001443285.1 of Poecilia latipinna. Taxonomy (NCBI): domain Eukaryota; kingdom Metazoa; phylum Chordata; class Actinopteri; order Cyprinodontiformes; family Poeciliidae; genus Poecilia; species Poecilia latipinna. Next base: position 58,268 of record NW_015112729.1, read on the forward strand.
TCAGGAAATTTCAATGTTTAATTGATCAACTTATAGAAATATTTCTTAAATTAATCCTCTTGTGAAAGGGGAGAGTGGTACGTAGGATTCGGTGTGTAGTTTTGCAGCAGCTCACAAATCATGTGCCGTTTCCTCATCAGCAGATAGAGAAAAAAGAAAACCTGCTTAAGTGTGTGTTACATGATGATCCCAACAGAGAGCAAGGAGGAGATTTACTGAAAGCATATGCTCTCATTTCTGCAAGTTTATCTGGATTTTAAATCACTCTCTGTGAATGATGAGTCTTCCGTTAATGGGTTTATCAACAACTTCCTCCCCAGTACAAAATGTTTTTGCTAAATTGTGAGAATGAACAGGGTGAGCTCAGATTGCATGATTTGAAGTAATCATCCTCCCTTCCTATATTTTCAAGGGAATAATTCTTCATTTCTCCAGTGATTTGAAGTCTACCATTTGATTAAATGATTTATCCAGAAACGGGAATACCCCCTGAATATATTTAGCTGCTGTTGCTCCAGCAATAACTCACAGCAATAACGAGGCAGAATGAAGGAGAGTTAAGAACAGGGTGACTGGGGGTGGGGGGATTGTGTATTTGTGTAAAATAAGTGTTGGTACATGTAGTGCACAAGGATCGCAGGACCAGACATAAAGAGGAGAGCTGAAGTTAGCAAGTAAATCAGCTCTATGGCTTCAACGGCATCGGCTTTATGTGTGCAGAGTATGTAGTGTGTTTCCAGGAGTTTCCATGCTGTCACAAAAGGCCCCTGTGAGACTCGCTTATTTACCTTGCAGTAAAACCCAAGAGGGAGTGTACGCTGCAGTAAATGTGGAGAAAGGGGGTGTAGAGGAGTTAGATTTAAGGCTGCCCCCGACTCTCTGTTCTCTGTGCGCCGCTGGGGAAAAATCCTCTCTGCCGCTCTCGTTCCGTTGTTTAACTTGAGTTATGTCGTGTGCTGGGAGTCAAGCGAAGGGAAAGCGTGGTATAGTACAGACAAACACGTTTCAGAATAGCTTTTAATTAAAGAGAGAGGTATTACATTGTTCTCAGTTATTGGTTACATAGTGGCTGGTAGTGTAACAAGATTTTTAATTTAGCATAAATAAGCAGTTGTGCAATTAATTATCACATTTCACAATGCCTTAGCATAAGCACTTGCTAGACTGTACAAGATGCACTTTCCCATATGAATGCAAAATGTGTTCCTGCTTATTCTGTCCAAGATGTGAGCCAGAAAACATACAACCAGGATCTCACAGAGAACTTGCACATAACTTAGCTGTACAGTGAGTTGGGAAAGTCTTCACACCCCTTGAGCTTTGTCACAAAATGTGAAAAAGTTCCAAAATTTCTCACTGTTTTATTTAGTCCAGAACAAAGTAGCAAATGATTGTTATGTAGCAATAAAACTATATGTGACAAATTTGATGACAAATAATAAAAAAAATAATAATCTGAAAAGTGCAGTATACATAACTCTGAAACCCACAAAGAAAATCCAGTGCAACCAACTGCATTGACGAGTCACCTAATGAGTTCACCTCTTCGTACACTGATCTCAGCGTCTTCTGTGAACATTTCTGAGGTTTTGTCAGTGAACATTAGCGAACTAACAGCATCATGAAGACACAAGGAACACAGCAGACAAATCAGGGATAAACTTGTGGAGAAATTTAAAGCATAGTCAGCTTTTAAAATAATGTCACAAATTTCAAATATTTTGTGGAGCACTATTTAATTCATCACTAGAAGATGGAAAACATATGACAAAACTGCAAACCTACCAAAACTGACAGGCCTGGAAAGGAGAACATTAGTCAAAGAAGCAGCCAAGACTAGCATGGTAACTCAGGAATAGCTGGAGAGAGAGTCATATCTAAGTTGGGGAACTGTCTTGAAAGAACGTCTATTCGCCACGCACTCCACAAATCTGGTCTTTACCCTACAAAGAGATGAAGATGCAAGAAGAGAGCTATTGTTGAACGAACGCCATGGTAAGTCCCATTTCAAGTTTACCCTCCAAGATGCGTCAAAGACATTTGGAGGAAAGGTGCTCGGATGAAACCTACATTGAACTTTGTAACCTATATGGAAAAAAAAATATGTAAAAATCCACAGCTGCATCGTCTAAAGTCTGGGCTGGAGGTTCACCTTTCAGTAGGACAGCAACTCTAAAGTTACATTAGAAGGTTCAGATCAACTCATAGTCGAGTTTCAAAATGGCGGTAGTATAAATATTAACTCAACGGGGCTGCTTGAAAATGCATACCACGCTTTTAAATGTTTTCAAATAAAAAATAAACCATGCATCATTTTTTTTCCCACTTCACAATCATGCAGTACTTATGTTGCTATATCACATGAAATTCCAATGAAATACAACGACATTTGTGGCTCCAATGTGACAAAATGTGAAGGAGATCAAGGGGTATGAGCACTTTGGCGACACACTGCATGTGCATCAGAAAGGTTGACTGCTCTGCATGGCCACACACATGGCTAAAGTAAAGTGATCCACGTGACTTTCCAGCATGCTCCAAACACTTTGGAAGATGTCTTCAAGGTAAGAAAAATGACATTCTTAATGCGCCTTCGTTTCAGAAGGAGTTGCATTTTTTACATTCCATATTTTGATCATTTTCAAGTAATTCAGTCAAACTGCAGGCTAGAACATCTGTACTTCTTGAGTCTACATGCAATAAAGAGCTGGTGTGTGTAGGTTAGCAGCTGAATGAACAAAAGCTCATAAGCAATGACATCTGAGGTTGAAGTCCAACCCAGCAGCCACGAATCGTCTTTGATCTCTGACTCGGAGGTGTAAGTTGTGTTGCTCCGTACAACATCTAAAGTGGCAAAATGTAAAGTTTGTAAACCTCATAATATTTTTTGCATTTTTGGCTGAGTTTGTATTAAAATAGCTGTTGAATACAGATAAAGGATGTCATCACTTAACAAGTCTGGCTAATAATTTAATTTACAGTGAAATTTACACTTTACAAAAAAGAAAATCTGGATACTATGTTTGTAACATTTCCAAATCTTAGCAAAAATTATCTGAAAATTTGATGAATTCACTGAAACATTTGTTACGAATAATCATTCTTTATCTGTATCAGAATATGCAAGTGGTGGTAATGTGATTCATCATGACAGTTTTCTGTATAAAACAAAAAACACACACACACACACACAAAAAAAACACACACAAGCTAAGAATAGGTGGCGGGTGAACATCTCACTGCTTTTAAGTTAAACTACGAACCGAAATATGAGATACGATCCTCCTCTGGTATGAATTGACAAAATGTTCATCTCAGACCCAGAACAGGCTGAAAACTTTACATTCACTCTAACCACCACCAGGTGCTATGTTAAGTTTCTCACCTTTTGCCCCTGGTGACTTGCAACAAGAGGTGTGGGTTTATCGTAAAGCAAGTGGGGTGTGTCTCTCCAAGGCACTTGATTCTTTTCATCTCCTCCTTCACAATGAAGTGAAACATAATTGATTTTTTTTTTCAGCTTACACACCCTTTCCCGGGGTACAAATGCACTTAAATAAAACCATGTCGCTTCATACTTTTAACAAACGCGTAAAAGAAACGTGGGAAGGTCTAAAACCGGGATGACGTTACTGGTAGATAGAGGATTTGAAGATGACCAGAAGTTGAGATTTCATGCTGTCTGAATTCAAACAAAAAGAAAAACTAACTTAAAACAGAAGGCAACTGATAAGCTGATGTCATTAAAGCACCATGAAGACATATGCAGAAAAAAAAAACAACAACTAATGAATTGAAAAGGAAAGTTTTCATTGTAACAAAACTGACACCACATAAGATTTTACAGCTAACTAAAGGGAACAACCACCAAAGGAAGAAGATCCACCTGTAAAGTGCTCTGCTGTGATCGATCACCCACAGCCTTTGCTTTACAGGTATATGTTGCTGAGCTTGACGGGGAAACATTCAAACAATCTTGTGGTCTCTGGGACTTTCTGGTTGCCACTGGTTTCCTTGAAGATGTAAAATTCCCTGTAAAACCTCCAACCAGACTTTGTAGCAGAAAAGATACTGTTCCTGGAAAAACAAACAAAAACAAAAACAAACAAAAAAAAAACGGGGGGTTAGGGGTGCAAAGGCCATGTCAAGCTTTTATCTGCATAATAAACTTTAAACTTTTATCCTTTATGCCTCCGTTTTCACCAACCTTGGTTTGAATCATCCCGTGCCGCTGTAGCCTCATCTCTTTTACAATGTCGCTTACATTAATCTAGAAACAGAGCAGCAAACTGTCATGAACAGCTCAAGCAGAGATTTGAACTATGTCTATAAGAATCTAAACACTCAATAAACGTTAAACATTAGATGAAAATCATTTGATTAATTTTCCACTTCTAAAACGCTCTATAAACAATCTGAAGGGGAGGTCTACCAGACTGCAAAACCCAATCAAGCACCAGTCAGCGGTGTGTGACCGATTTCTGTGTTTTGCAAAGTTTTGACCATCCGTTTCAGAGTTTGGATAGCTTTAAGAATGATCATATGAGAAGATATAAGTGCCAATGTGTTTTCAGGGATTTGCTGTTATTAAAATTCTGATTCTGAACATTCCTGATTATTAGTAAGAACCGGCTTTCACTTACAGGCAGGTCATTCTCAATGAGATGGAGGATGATGTCGGTGCAGATGAGAACTCCTGTCCGTCCGATGCCAGCGCTGCAGTGAACGGTGATCGGCCCCCCGTGGTGCACCGCCCTCATGTAGCGGATGAATCGAACCAGCTGCTCGGAGCTCTGCGGCACGCCGTGGTCCGGCCAGTGTGTGAACTTCAGGTGGTGAACAAAGTGCGTCTCACCAGTCTGAAATGACACAAAGCTCACTCTTCTTACTTAACACTGAAATTCATCACTGAACTCAATCAGTAATGGGCTCCTTTCTCACCTTCATCTCCACCATGCGGATGACCTTTATGTGGAAGTATTCCAGGAACTGTTGATTCTCCAGGTGCAGCTGGTACCGGTCGGTGGTAAAAAGTGTGTTCTGCTTCTCTGGCCAATACTTGTGACATTTGATCCGTCCTCGTTCTACTTCCTGTGTCATCATGGCGATGATGTCAGATTTGTTTTCCCAGACCATTTGCCAAAAGGCCTGGACTGTGGAGGGCAGCGGGCCCTGGCAGGAGATGTAGAAGAACTCATCTGCTCCGATCTGTATGCGGATGTAGCTGGCATTGATGTACTCCTGGTTCTCTCCGATGGCTACTCGCGTCTTATCGTCTGCAGAAGTAGAGGCAATACAGCTGTTGATTGTTCAAGTACATGAATTAAACTAGAACTGTGAGCAGC
>NW_015112729.1:69123-83911 GCF_001443285.1 Poecilia latipinna
AATAAGACAATAATAAAACATAGACATAGCTTGTCTGAAAGGTGATGATCCAATGATTCAGCTTTTATTTTGTCAGTGTGATTTACTATTTATCTATTTGCCAAACTATGTTGCGCTAAGTCAAAACAACACCTATTAGTGGGTGGTAGTAAATCGTTTACTACCACCCAGAGTTTTTTTTCCCATGGTTTAAACTCCTTTATGAGAATTATTGGGAAAGTTAAATAAAACAAGCAATTACAAAAGGGCACCATGCTCCGCTAACATAGTTGCAAAGCTATGCATCAGTGGCTTTGGCCCCGTAATCAATATAAAAAATGCTACATCCATCAACATTGCTCTACTATCTCAACACTGGGTATCCAAATGCTGCGATATAAGCTCTTAATGATGGGACTGGTCATGGACCCATGAAGGTTGGGAATGTTAACTCAGACAGCCCTGCACATCCTCCTTGTGTGGTCATGAAAATAAGTGAAATACACACAAACTGGAAATTTGTCTCCTTTGAAAAAATACCTCCAAGCTGGGAACTAAAACAGTACATTTCTATTTTCTTAACCAGTTAACAGGCATATGGCAAGTTGTGGAAGTTTGAATTCCACTGGGAGTCACTGCTCCTTTTATCACACTCATTCGTCTCCGTGTTGACCCCTCTCACCCCCACACACAGTCAGAGTGTGACAGGAAAAACCTTCTGGACAGGTCTCAAGCACATCCATGTGTTTGGTAGCTAGGCTTCCCTAGATAACAGTCTGAGGCTACGTTTTCGGATGTTAACGTTCAATAACATAAGAGAAATTATTTGCTTTCATCATTTTGCTGCATGTATTTACAGTCAAATTTTATATGATTGTGTTGTTTCTAAAACAATTTCTTTCTTAATTTATTAAAGACATAAATCTGGATAATTACAGAAATGGTCTTCATTACATGTTTATCAGTGCACTGTCGTACTATTACTTAATCTATCACTACAGCAGCCTAATGTTTCTATTCTATTCTCCATATTGAATGAATGTTGTGAAATCATGAGACCCACCAAAAAAATCATTTTAAAGTTTTTTTGACACATCTATCCAAAGGGTACTAATAAATTTGCCCAATACAGCATGTCCACCTTGTCTGTTAAAAGGGTTCTAAAAACACTCAGCAAATATGATATAATTTATGAACAATAACAACATTAACAATGTCATCTAAAGCAAACAAAGTCGTCTTACAGGGTAAGATGTCTCTGTAGCGATTCTTGTCTCTGTTCTCAGGAGCTTTTCCAACTAAGCAGTTGTCTGAAGGTTTCAAATGCTCCAGAGCCTAAAGTTAACACAATGCAAAAAATAAAAAGAACAAATAAGACAACTGAATATAAAAGAAGTCCAAATATGTTCATGAGCTTGTTTGCTGCATACTGCTATACGCTTCGAAATGGTTTTTTTAATATATATAAGCACACCAGAAACTCTTTGACCAGTTCCTGCTGGTCCAGTTGATGCTGCAGGATCTTTATGAGAGCTTTGACTCTGGAGCCGGAGTACTGGCTGGTCTTGGCAGGAGTAATCAGTGCTAGACTGGCCAGTTCCTCCTGTGACACCAAAGGCGGACCTGAGGAGAAGAGCAAGGATTTTCTTTTAACACTCATGAAAGATAACGTGCACGATAAATAAAAAATTGTAATAAAGAATGAAAGATAGCTAGGCACCTGTTTGTGGCGAGGAAACCTCCTGACAAGCTGCGTCAAATACGTCATCATCTTCGTCGCTGCTCCAACCATCTGACTGGGTTTTCCGAATGTCCTTGCAAGACTGGTCCAACAGTTTGGTCACAATTTGTCTCCTAGGTGAGCAGGTGGGGTAGAAATTAGGTCACAAACTTGTTTTCCTGCAGAATGGACTAAAATGAACCAAGTAAAAGCTTCTTTACAGAACATTGCTAACAAACCTCTGAGGCCTTCACAGAACAGATCAGTACTGAGCTTTAATTGCACACAAATTGAGTCATGTAGCAGTTTTATTACTCGTAAAGGCCAGCAGTTGAACTGAATCTTAATTAGGGTAATTGCAGTAAAGAGGGATAAGTACAAATTCAAACAACACTTTTTAGATTTTTATTTGGAAGAAATTTTGAAACCATGTTTCCTTTGTTATTAACAACACAATTATTTTCTACATTGTATAAGTTTATCCTCAAAAATCATTCTATAAAATACTGAAATTTGTGGTTGCAATGTGATAAGATGTGAAAAAGTTCACAATTGCTTATTTATTGAAAATTGAAAAATATGATATTTAAAAAAACTATTTTAATTGGATTTAAATCAATAATCAATTATGATTTGCTTTATGTATGGTTTACATTTACATCATCACAGCATATTTCCATTTAAATTCAGACCTCAGGCTTCAGAAAATCCTTTCATCAAGCAAAGCAAACTCTGGTGAGAAATCAGGTGTTTTTGTACTTTTCTTCTTTTTGTAGGAATCAGTTCATATTGATCAAAAGGTCGCTAAATCTTACTTGTTTAGATTTAGAAAGATTTGATTTCATTTTATTAAATCTGTCTACATAATTATTTATGAAGTATTTCTGAATAAAAAAAAATGACCAGTTTATCTTAGAATATGTTGAGATGGCATTATAAATAAACAGAACTGAAAAAAAATACATTTAATTTTTATTATTTTTCATTTTTTCCCAGATTCAAATATATAATTCAGTTACATAATTTTTCAAAAACGCTTTTCAGCTCTTTCATAAATGTCAGCATGCTGTGTTTTTCCTGAAAAAAGATCGGTCCAATAAACCTATTGAAAACTATGCTGGTTTGGTCTCGCTCAGGTTATTTGTTGCATTATTTGTTGCTCTCTGCTGCCCTCGTGTGGTTAGAAGTGGAACTCCAGCAAACAGAACAAGAACAGGAAGCTTAAGAAGGTGAAGAAGGACAACAGAGACTACGTACAAGGACAAAGGACAAGTTGGAGCTGTCTGTACCTGTCAGACGCTCCATGCAACATTTCAGTGACACTGAGGGAGGGGCAGCAAGCTTGATGAGAGGGGGTGTTGTTACAACTCTCCTGTCCCACAGACAAGCAGCGAGAGGAAGCAACAGACAGGAGGAGGAAGATGTTAGTGGATGTTAGTAAAGAGGAATGGAACATTAACTATTTTAAACAGACAGTTGAGTTAAATTATGAAATTAGGATTAGGGCGTTTGTGTTGATATCAGTGTTACCTCCTGAACTGAAGTCTCATCCCTCATAACAGTAACTCTGTGAGGCGGAGGAGGCGGTGATGTGAGGATAACTTCAGTTTCATTAACCACAGGCTCTACAGAGGCATCTGAAAATATATAGTTTCAGCTGTCAATATTACTCAAGATGACACTTCATCAGGGTTCAACAGCACCCTCCACAATTACTGGAAATGTCTGTTCCTTTGTTTTTGCTGTGGAGCAGTCTGAATTACCCTGAGTGTGAATAGCTTTGCTACATAACATCCAAGGAGAACACAAAGTGATTAATACTTAAAAAAATTTCTGAATACACGAATAAATCAAAAAGTAAAGTATAAGTAAAAATTAGATTTTTTTTTTAACAGACAATAGAAATAAAGCCATTAAAAGTGACTCGGTGATATTAATGAAAATATTTCTCACTGAATACACGTAATTCAGCAAAAGACTAATTTAAGGCTTCCACATATTTACAGTAAAAGTGGAGGGAACTTGAAATGCAACATTTAAGAATCTTATTTAGTCAAATTGATAAAAGGATAGAGAGATGCCGGACATCATACCAACAAGGCGCTCAGCTTGCCTATCCTGCAGGCTTTCAGGAGCTGAGCAGACATCAGAGTTGGACATATGAGCCGGCTGCTCTGCTAAAATAGCCTCAGTGTGAGCAGACATGTTTGGTGGAGTAGGTGACTCAGAGTAGGTCAGGGGCAGGATGTCCCTGCAGATCGTGAGCTGCACTGTCCCCTCAGCTTTCCGCAGAATATCCACCACTTTACTGTGGCTCAGGCCGGACACGATCACACCATTCACCTGGCCGTCAGAAAGCGACAATCAGAAAACACAAAGGAGAAAACCAAACGGCGGTTCTGCACGATGGCTTGTCACCTCTAAAAGAATGTCCCCAACTTTCAGCCGGCCGTCCTGCTCAGCTACTCCACCTGAGCAGATTTCTCTAACTCGGAGCATGCTGCCGTTAGCTCCGCCGACCAATGCGAAGCCGAGGCCTCCGCCTTCGGGTTTCTTGAACTCCACTTGCATGATGCAACTCTGAAGAGCAAAGTTGATGAAATAAATACTTTTTAGCATACATTAAAGGTTTACAAAGCTTCACACATTAAGGCATGTGCTAACACAAATTCCCAAGATGAAAATACTTTGCAATAAAGAGACTCAGACAAAATTTATCTTTTAAAAGTGCCTGCAAACTGTCTGTGATTATGTTGGCCACAAGATTGAATTTTCTGTGTCCATCTTTTAAAATCATATCCTACTTTCTTGTGTAAAGTCTTATTGTTGTTTACGCACATTATTCAGTTGATAAAGCAGCAAATGCATTTGCAAATGGAGCCAGATAGAGGGAAAATCCCTGACATATCTTACATCTTACACATGGCCCGTAACATAATCTCATTATAAGCCTGGTATGATGTGTAAGTGATCCATAACTAGGGGGTGGCTCATGGTTACATGATTATTGCAAAGCTATGATGTGAAAGAGGCTATGTCTGGATATTGGTAATTGGAAATATGTTATGTGCTAAATTATTGACCCGATCAAGTCATATTAAAAACATAGACATGCTAATTTCAGTCAAAGATATTCCAGTGCAAATCTCTTTAGACTGTGGCCTTTTCTGAAATAAGATGTTGTTAAAAGATATTCTGAGTGACTTAGATGACTTGTGGTCAGAATATTAAAGCAGGTTTAAGGGAGAGGAAGGGAGAGACTGAACACTTCACTTTAGAGTTCCCACAGAGTTACATGAAATTTATTTTATTAACCTTAATGACGTGTTTGACTGGAAAGAAGCCTGATCTTAAACAAATCGGATAAATCCTCCCCAGAAAATCCTCTTTCAGGCTGACAGGTGACAAATAGTTTGTTACAGATACCTTCGAAAGATGAGCTAAACATATTCAAGGAGCAGAAAGAGGTACACCAGCAACAATTAATAACTAGAGAAAGACAAACAACACTCCAGAAACTTACATCCTGTCCTTGGGTGAGAGAGCAACATCTCAACCTCTCTGCAGTCCTACGCACAGCTTCAGCTGAAAGGCAAACGTAATGGATGAAGTAGCTATTAACGCAAAACTACCCAAATCAGAAAGCATTCTGATGGGACGATAATACTACTATAAAGATGATCTGAAAAGATTGGAAGTCTGGTTGGTCCTTTGCGTTAGGCCTCCTGCTCTCGTCTATGAAGCCCTTGAAAACAAACAACACACCAACCTCCCACCTCTTCGGCCATTTTCAAAAAGAAGCGTTGACGGATGCGTCCTCTCTGCGACAGATCAACAAGGCTGATCTTTTCAGATCGACCCTCTGCACTGTCGTTTACCGTTCTATGTTCTGTCACCGGGCAACTGAGCTGCTATCTGTCCGGTAGACCACTGCTTGCATGGGTCCTAGTGTGTGTGTGTGTGTGTGTGTGTGTGTGTGTGTGTGTGTGTACGTCTGTGTAGCTGTGTGTGATGCCATTGGCTTTGCAGTCCAATACACCAGTGGAGGGCTTGCTAATTATTAATTCCACTTTGTGAGCCCAGGATCTGTCTGTCAGCATTCAGAGCTCACACACAAACACACACGCACACACACACCTACACACACGCCTACACACACAAAGCAGCAGAGAGAGGTATCTGTTAGCACCGAGCTCAGCTTCTTACTGATGGTGGGACAATGAGCTGAAACCTGACAGGAAATCGTAATATGAACAGAAAATGCTCATGGAGGGTTTGGAGGAGATACATGGAGAATTAAACGAGGGAAAGGAAAAAAAAAATACTTACCGTCTTCAACAGCAAACTCTCTCTCAGACGAGACAGTTTCCTCAAAACGAGCAAAGAACTTCTTGTCCTTTTTCCAGTCAAATAAACCTATTAATGAAAAGAACCATTTGAATATACAAAAGCTATTGTCTTTGCAAACACAACAGGAGTGCAGCATGCATAGACAAGCCAATATTTTTGCTTTAAGGAACACTTATCTGGTAATGATTGAACTCAAATAGTCACCTCTCGGTTCAGCACAAACATACCTGGTTTCTAAGCAGTCCATCAGTGCATATGATGCATTACATACAAACTATCCTGCCATTAACTTTAAGGTATTTAACTCACCGTTCCACTTAGCTTTGGGAGTAACTGGTTGGTCTTCCCTGTGACACAGAAACCAAGAAGCCAAAGGTTAACTTAAAAATATAAACACTGAAATGGGACGATATCTTTTGTTTTTAGTCCAAGACGAACACATACCGAATAATTTTGAGTTTGACCTTACGAGGGGCGATCTCGCAGGCTTTGACTGCGTCCTCTAACGTCATTCCCAGGGTGCACCTGCCACAGATGTACAGGATCTTGTCATTGGGCTTGACGCTGCCCTCCTCGCTGGCTGGGGAGCCTGGCACCACCTCCAAGCAGTAGATGCCCTGCCATTTGCTGCCAATGCCACCTGTCAGCTTTATTCCTGGGAAGGACACAAGCACACATAGATTCAAATACCACTGACCAATTAAACTGGTGTGTCTAAGAAACTAACATTTATTGTATGGGCTCCCACCCAGCTGTCCTGAAGGGGTCTTGTGGAGAACGACGTCAGGCAAGCTGTCGCAGGGAGGCGGAGCCACCAGATTGCTCACCGCTCTGCCGAGGGTCATATTCAGCCTTCTAGGTGACGACCTGAGTACCGTCATGGCGACATCATCTGCCACACAGGTAACATCGTGCCCATTTACCTGAAAGAAAAGCCACGGCACACATCTCATTCCTAGAAAGAGTCCTTCAATGTGCAGACGCGTGCTTCGGAGCGTACCGTGATAAGCCTGTCCCCGGCCCTGAGTCGTCCATCTGCCTTGGCGGGGTTGTCCAATATTTCCTGTATGTAGTAGCAATTATCAATCTTGCTACGAGTGATGGTGAACCCAAAGCTTCCGCTCCTGGACTTGGTCAAGACCACTGTGAGCTCAAACTCTTTAATCATGCCCTAAAATGTGGGAAGATCGGCAATAAACACCTTGTTCAGAACCATCCATTTTCACAACTGTGTATTACACCAATACATTAATTATACACTCCCTAGCCACTTTTTAGGTAAATTACTTGTTGAACATAATTTTCAAAAATCAGGTGATTAACCTGTTGGTCTCAGGTTGTCATTCACAATGACAGGGGTGTCAAACTCCAGTCCTCAAGGGCCGCTGTCCTGCAGTGTTTAGATGTGCCACAGGTAAAAAACAGTGGAATGAAATGGCTTAATTACCTCCTCCCTGTGTAGATCGGTTCTCCTGAGCCTTGCTAATGACCTAATTATTCTCTTCAGGTGTGGTGCAGCAGAGGCACATCTAAAAGTTGCAGGACAGAGGCCCTTGAGGACTGGAGTTTGACACCCCTGTCACGAGAGGACCCAAATTTGGGTCCTCTCGTGACAGACAGGTTAAATTGCAGCATCTCAGTGTATTTAGGCTTCTGGTCCTGATCAAAATCACTTGCCAAAGTTGGAATCAGAAGACCAAGAAAAAGGAACGCTTCAGCTCCTTTCCCACATCGTAACCTGTCATGAACACGCAAGCTATCTAGCATGGCCGCCTATGACAGCGGATGATCATGTTGTCCTGTAACATTAAGTTGTTTTTCCACCATTACTACATCTAGAACTCATACATGAGCATGATTGACGGTGCTAAGACCCTCCTGCTGGTTCTGATTGGTTGTTTCTGACTAACAGCAGCACATTATTGCAGATGAATGAAGGAGAGCACAGAGGAGATTGATTTTTTTCACACTATATCTGTCTCATGTTATGCTTTTATATAATCTCTAACACAATGTAATCAAATGTGTCATAGATTTTATTTTCAACACTGAAACTTTGAGAACTGAACAGCAGTTTCTTGCCTTCCTCCGACTCTCTTCCTCCTCTTCATCCAGTTCTTCATCAAAATCATCCTTGTATTCCCTTCCCTTCCTCTCTGGTTCTTCTCTTAGCTGGGGTTGGATCTGGGCAGAACAGGTCAGCACTGTGGAAGGCAGTGTCGGGGTGGGCGCTCCTGCGCAGGGAGGCACTGAGGAGATAATCTGGGCCGTGATTGGCGTTATGGGCGGAGGCTGTGGGGGAGGCACCGCAGGCCGAATGTTCTTGGACGTCGCTTTGAAGTGGCTGGGAAGAAGGCCCTGTTGGATCGGGTGATGCTTTGTTTTCGGAGGCTGCGTTGTGAGCGGCTGGGATGGGCAGACAAGGGGGCAAGTGGTCGGCGTGTCGGATGAGAAGTTAAGTGGCGCGATGTTGGGAGTGGTGGGGACATGAGGGGGAAAGTTTGGAGTCTGAAAGCTGTTCTGAGTTTGAGATTCGGGGGTTTCGATGGTCGTCGGTACAGTGTGGGAGGGAATGCTGTGGGCAGGCTCTAAGGTGGAGCTGATGGTCAAGTACTCTTCGTCGGCCATGATGGTCAGTCCATTTCCCATAAGGCAGTAGGTCACACTTCCATCTGCCTCCTCTCTGACCCCACTGCAAATTCACAAACACAAGTGTAATTTAGTTTAAAAAAAAATCTCTATTATTATTATTATTTTTAAATTAATATACATAATATGAAAAGACACATATGGGGGGCATGAGCGCCCCCCACGTATCAGAAACCGTCACTGTACCCTAGCCTGAATGTTAGGGTACCTGGTATATACAGGCTTAGAGGCAGTTTTTGCATAAACATCCATAAGCATCAAAGCTGAGCTCAGTGTCGCTGAAGCTTCCTCTTCGTCTTCCGTTTTCCTCCTCTCAGCTTCTCCCTCCTCCTGTTCTTCCTGTTTCCCAGCAGCTGGTTGTGGCTCTGGTGGGATCGGTGGCGAGGCGGGTGGAGGTGAAGAAGGCGAGGTGGGTGACAGTGGTGAGACCAGTGATGGAGGAGATGTGGGTGATGTCGGGGAGGGAGGCGTTCGAGGAGGAGACGGGGGAGGAGGGAAGTCCTGCTCCATATCATTCTCCAGGCTCATTTCACTTTCTGAGGGTGGTAAAGTTGTGGGAGGATCTGGGATTTTCTCTGTGCTGTTGGTCAGACCCTCTTCCTGGTTGGGCTGCTCGTGTATGTTGGCATCACTTGGAGATCTAAGGAGCTGGCTGTAGTCCTCTCCGAGCCGGATGTCAAGAGATCTGGATCGAATGCCACGTATGGGGGCAGGACTCTGCAGGGTTGGACAAACAGTTGGACCATTGCTATACATTACTTTATGCCTTGCAACTGTTTTAGGCGTGATATTTGAACTTTTATACTACCAGTGTGTTGTCATCTACTTCATAAAGTACTCCAGGAGGGGGCCGACAGATCACCAGGTGGACTTCAGATGGGGCTCCTCGCAGCAGGAACAAAACTCTCTGAAATTAAGAAGAAAATGGTGATGGTCCCCCCCAAAAAAACCCTTAAGGGAGAACTGAATCAGTCAGACATAAAACCCAATTAATCATATAAATATGAAAAATGTAATCATGCCAATTTGTTCTGTATATCCTTAGCCCAAGTTTACTGGGATTTTAAGTGAACAACTGTGTGTGGTGTGCATTTGTGTTTATCCCCTCATTAAAACTCAAAACAACCAATTCTCTTCAGAAAAGAGAATATTTAAAACCAGACTTTATACTAGAGAGGCTGCAAGCCAAGCTATAAAAGGGTCCAGCCAAAGTCCACACCTAAATTTAAGAAAGTATTTGTGACAAGATTTCAAAATTGATCTTGCGTTTCACACTTCCAGCATTAATTTCTTAAAATCAAATTAAATGCTTTGATTGTACCAGGGCGTACAGAGAACAGGGCCAATGATCTCACTAATAACATATTACTGTAGCCAGAGAAAACACTGCTGTTATGCAACAAGTTCATTGATGTATTACATATATAAACCATGAACACTATAGTCATGACAGCGTTTTAAAAGTGGAAACTCAACCTGGTAGGAGAGATCTTTCACGTGTTCTCCGTTGACAGACAAAATGATGTCCCCCTCTCGCAGCTGGCCGCTTTCTTGAGCCGGCTGACCTGGGAACAGGCGCTTGATGCGAACCACGCTACCACGGTCTGCTCCCGAGCGCAGCTGTGAGATGTAGAAGCTGAAGCCAAGACCAGACAAGCTCTTTTTCAGAACCACTTCATGGGTATTTTCTGTGAAAGAGAGAAGACATAACTGAGGAAGAGAATGTGTGATTTGAAACGGTCTATCTGTACATTTTTAAGTGTATATTTTGCACCTTTTCTTTTAATAGTCCAGCTAAGAAAACTGAGGGTTTATGCAGACGGTGAACTGTTCCTTTACAGTTTTCAGTGCATGCAATCTCAAGGGACTGAGGCAGCATCAGTTCTGGATGCCTCTGACAGCTAGCACAATGTAGCTGTCAGATGAGTCACAGTCACCCCTGGGTCCTGTGTGTGTGTGTGTGTGTGTGTGTGTGTGTGTGTGTGTGTGTGTAAGGTTTTTTCTTTTTTATCTGAGACGGTGCATTTGCCCCTTTCTCTTTCCTCTCACCATCCGTCACAAAGCTGTAGTCCTTGGCTCGACCACTCAAGGTTGTTTCCATGGAGACCTCTGTCCTGGGGGTCGACTGAGTGTATGACGGACTGTGAATCAGGGGGTAGCAGGGGGAGTCAGGTCTGTGCTCCAAGACAGCGGTAGGCTCCCTTTCCAGCAGCAGGTTCACCACCTTCAAGGAACAGATTGACACCTGTAAGCCTCTTCATGTCTTTAAAATGCACCAGAAAACAATCAGTCTCAGCACAAACAGTAGGTGATTAGTAGTGAAATCTTTAAAACAAAAGTCAGCCTTTGAAATTAACAGATATTTTTGCCTATTTTCCTAATTAATTGCAGTTTTCTCCAGCCAGTAAAGTTGTTTGAGCCTGGTGAAACAAATAATAGAAACACTTTTATACCTATTTTTAGGTTTAACAATGGCTAAAGGGAGAAAACTGTGGCATTTTCGATATTTATTAATATTAATAAATATAAATAAAGCAAGGGCTTTGTCTTGTTTTCCTGTTTTAGGCAAATTTCTCAGTGGAATGGAAATTCATGTTTAATCTGTATCAGTATGAATAGTTTTGGAAATATGAAAGAACAGAAAAAAGCTACATAATGTCATTCTGTTGTAGAAGTTTAATGATTCAGATGGGAGGCAAATTAAAAACTGGTCTCCTCTACTTACTGTTCATAAAATGTTCTGCCATCATCAGCCAAATATTTGAAGAGCCACTTTGGAGCGTTAAAAAGCAACTATGAAGCCTGTGCATTGGTTTAAAAGAATAAGTATCCTAATGCTTTGCAGTTTTAAGGAAGATTAATTATCCATTTAAACCTCAAACTTCTGTCTTTCAGAGAATATTCTGGATTTGAACATGTTAGCATCTTTTCAAAGGTAATAATCTACTTTTTAGGGGAAGACACATGGAAGTTGCTGTTTTATATTGTTAGCTGCTCTAAACATGCAATGTTGGATCTGTCTCTAATGTGAATTATGAATTCTCATCCCATTAGCAGGAAGGCTTGAATAAAAAAAATTTTTACGGGCTGTTCTTGTAGCTTTATATGTTCTTATCCAAAAAGAGTTTGAAGCATCAGGGGAAGCAAAAACTGGAACTGAAACGCAAAGCCTGACATTGAAAATCAGTCAGAAAATTTGACTGCTTCAGCTCTAAAATGATTCATAACATAAACATGTGAATTGAAGCTCTTCTTTCCTGGAAAACGTAACCAGTCAAGAACATCATCATGTTTAATTTTTTTATTTTTATTTTACATTTTTTAGTGTGCATATTTTTGTTTGTAAATACCTCCCCAGTCCTTTTCAGACACTCGACAGCCTGTTGGTGAGTCACTCCCCTCAGGTTGGTCCCATCAACCTCCAGCAGTCTGTCTCCTGCCGTGTGCACAAAAACAAACATCATTACAATTAGCAGTGTCAATGTGTAGATGGTTTGCATCTGTGTCAACAAACACAGATTGTTTCCTGTCCAATTTTAATCTCTTGAATGTGCAAATTACATTATACACACAGAATTATGGGGGAATTTGTGTTTGCTGAAGGACAGCAATCAATATTTATATCTAAGGAAATGCACACAGAAGTAGGAAGCATTATGGTACTTAGTCTCTGATTTCATATAAATCACAAAAACATTCCAGTAACTTAATTTCTATTCTAACCCTTCAAGTTAATTTTTAAAAACAAGCTATCCGAACTGACATGAAAGAGTGATAATTCACAACTCAGAGCTGAAAAAAATGTGAATTTTTAACGTAATCTATTTAAATCTTTTGTTTCACAATTTTATTTCACTGTTTAACATTAAAGATCAAAGGAATACCAGTCTGAATGCGTCCGTCTTGCTCAGCAGCTCCTCCTGGCACCAAACTCTTAATATAAATGCCTCCAAATTGCACATTTGTGTTTATTCCACCCTATTTGGAGCAGAAAAAAAGATGTAATTATTCAATGTCATGGGCCTGAACTGAGCCTAACCATCCAAACTCAATAAGCATGTAGGCGTTAGGGTTCCTGCACTGTTGTAAAGTATTTAGGCTATTCCCTTTAAGTCTTTCCAGTTATCTTTCTAGTTTGAAGAACATTTCTCTTACTTCTTAAGCCTTCTTCAAAATAGTTAAGACAATAAAATTAAAAAACAGATTAAAACCAGAAAAGAGGTCACTCACAGTGACACTTATTCCAAGGCTCCCACCGCTTTTCTTTATATCTATAGTAAAACAATCTCCTGTTTTAAGGCTTAAGATGGACGGAGACCTTGGAGACGCGTCCTAAAAGGGAAGCAGAAAAGAAAAACAGTTTCTAAGAAAATCAAGACTGCCCACTTTTTGTCTGCAAGGTAAACAATAGGGGAAGAAAAACAGAAAGGCCCAAAATGATCAAATAAGAATTTATATAATTGACTTTGAACCTCTCAATTTTACAAGTTTCAATTAACATACATACTGTTTTCTTATTTTCTTTTATCTGTTTTGAAACGACATTTGTTATGAAGCTGAGCTCCATTCAATTCAGTTTATTCCTATTTAGTTCAGTTAGTTTCAGTTTGACTCGGTTCAATTTAATCCATCAAATTCAAATGACTACAAAGGCCATTTTCAGGTACTTTACAAACAGTACAATTCAATACCATACGCTCATATTGCACAATAGAGTATAAATAAAGTCTGTAGCTCATTTAACACTAAGTAGCAAACAATTATCTGTTTAAGGAGGACCATTTAAAGTGTGTTGCATCATTGATTTTCTCCCAATCCTTTGTCCCAATCAAGCATGTTTACTCAAGTATTGTTTCTGAAACCACAGGATGACGCGGAGCTTCATCCAATTATAAGGAGCACCTAATCAGTTTAGCACTAGAAGCTGTCTGACCTGTTAAACATCTTCCACGGAAACAAAGTCGATTGCCCCTGTGAAACAATGCCTCCTACCTGAGCGTCGTGTATTCGGACAACCGGAATGTGGAGCTTCCTGTTATGCTTCGGAGTGGCCATGCTGGACAAGATGATGGCCTCCTCCAGCTCCTCCACAGGGGGGCGAAACTCTGTGCCACTCAGGGTGGTCTGTGACCCAAAACTCCTCTCCAATGACAAACCTAGAGTGCTCTGACTCAGGGAGCCCTGTCTGTCCTTTAGTGAGTCTGCAAGGAAAGCAGCCGAGAGAGATTACAAACCTTAACCCTGAAGTGGCCGTACTATGGAGATTACAGAGAAGACATAGCAGAGTAACTCTTACGTTTAGGCTGTGAAACGATGAGCTCTACTTCGTCAGGACTGTTCTGAAGGATGGCAGCAGCGTCGCTGAATGTGACTCCCTCTAAACTGGTCTTGTTAAGAGAAATGAGACGTCCACCTAGAAAAGCAGCATATTCCAAATAGGTACTGGTGAAAAGTTGAAATGTTTATCACACTGAATCTTCGATTTTTTGTAAAGTCTTACACACAGTGCTGTGAAAAATTGTTTGTTCCCTTTTCTGCCTTTTTTTTGTCACCGTTAAAGGTTAGAACGTGTTTAAAAAAAGGATAAAAAAGAAAAATTCAGTTTTCCAGCTTTGACTTAAAGTGCATTGCATCATTGACTTTCTCTCTATCAAACAAACCAATCTAGCTCCGGTTCTGACACAATTGAAGGAGCTAAAAATTCTGTTCTAAATTTTGAAGAAATGTGTCAATCATGATTGGGTTATGCATCAGGATAAATCAGCAAGTTCACCTCTAAGTGACACAAAAATGTCTTGATGGAGCCTAGTCAAAGTCTGGGCTCTGCTCTGGGATGACGTTAAGAAAGGCTGTTAATGCTGAAAATCTGCTCGGTATTGATCAACTAAATAAATTCTGCAAACAGTATTAGGCCAATCTTTCTCTAATGTAATATTATATATATATATATATATATATATATATATATATATATATATATATATATATATATATATATATATATATATATATATATATTTTTTTTTTTTTTTTTTTTTTTTTTTTAGGGGCTTTTTTTTTTTCTTTTTTTTTCTTTTTTCACCTTTTTTT